>NW_022652183.1:0-2475 GCF_011064425.1 Rattus rattus
ACTACTGCTGACTTTCAGTGAATCAGTGGAGGCCAGGATCTGCAGAGGAAGCAGATAGGAACTGGGTAAGTGATTCCCGGAGGTGCAGGAAAGGGGTCTGGGGATGCTGGCCCCACTAACGCTAGGACCTTCAAAGGCCAGGCTGAGGTTTAAGGTAAGGGTCAATTTATAGGACCTGGCAGGGGAGAGCTGGGTTTGCCTTTTATATTACAATGAGTGGCAGGGAGTTTAAACTTTGTTACACTTGGGGGGCAATTTCTTTCTGAGAAGCAAGAGTTACTTTCATGAATATGCAGGCCAAAGGTCACATGGTTTGCCCGTTTCTCAATGATGCAAAGGTGACATTTGGTAGAGATGTGCTGGGTTTGATCCTTCTCTAGGCTAGAGGTTTGCAGATGTGAGTACAAACAGACAAACACACAGGGGCATAGATATGTGGTGGAGTTTCATTCATCAGAAAGGAGAATGAAATTAGACAGGCTCAGAAAGATCATCTTCTCTCTCATATGAAGAATCTAGCTCATTTTTCTGTTCATTTTTTCATTCTATATTTTAGAGAATCTAGAGTTTAATGTATGTGTTCTTATTAAATATATTCGTGTCATATGCTACTATTTAGGCAGAGGCAGGGCACTTGCAGGAAGAAGAAATGGGTGAGAGAAGGCCACAGAGTAAGAATATAAAGACAGCACACAACACACAGGTATCCAATACCACGAGGAAACCCATTTCATTCTGTACAATGAATACAGCTAATAGTAAATAATTGGCATACAGTGATGATTCTAAAGGAACAGAATCAGGAGAAGATCTGAGTCTACTCTAGGAAGTGTTGTGAAGGGAGACAGGGTGGGGCAATCTTGGGTTAGCATTAGCAGAACTGGAAAGGGCCAGATGCCCAGGAGGAATGAGAAAAGCAAACAAGGAAATGCAGCCAGACACTTCATGGGCAAACACGCACACACGCCCACACCCCATGCGCACGGTGTAATGACTTAACCAAATCGTGTTCAACATCAGAGCCTCCAGCTGTGTCTACACGAGGCCAAAACAACCGAGTGACTCAGCCAGTTTTGGTGGGGAAGCCCTTCAATCGCAGCTGCTCTAGAGGCTGAGACAGGATGATGTTAAGTTCAAGGCCTGTCTGGGATACAGAATGAGTTCAAGAACACTCTGAGCAACTGAGAGCCTGTCTCAAGCTGAAAAGAAAAAGTGAGAAAACAGAGGTGAGCTGTAAAAGTTTACCCAGCATGAGCAAAGCCCCAGGTTCAATCCTTCACACCTTCTACCCCCCCACAAGCCATGCACACACACACACACACACACACACACACTCATATCTATCCTCACACTCCCTAAAAGTGGAGGAAGGTCTTTTGGCAGTCATCATCACAAACCCTTTTGGCGCTAAGTTCTGCTGACAGAAAACCTTTGCAGTCTCCTCAGAGAGGCATATTGGAACCAAGTTGACATCACAGTCTCCTCAGGGGCTGAGAGGTGGGCAGGAGGGTGACTGCGTCACCACTGGCCTATGCTATAGTCAGTCATGCCTACACAACAAATGTTTTATGAAGCCCCAGCAGAAGGTTCCAGAGCTTCAGACAAGTGAGCATGGCCCCCGACAGGTGAAGTGTCCAAGGCAGGTGACTCATCTTTGTCAACTTGGCACAAACGAGAGTCACACTGGGAGGTGGAAACCTGACCTGAGGAATGCCTCCACCAGACGATGCTATGGACCCGTCTGCGGGGCACTTTCATCATGTCAGTTGAGACAGGAGGGTTCAGCCCATGCTGGAACATACCACCCTGAGGCAGATACAGGAAAGGCAGCTAAGCAAAGATGCTCCTCCCACTCCCAGGTTGCTTGTTGTGGGTGTTTTAGTCCAGCAACAGAGACAAACAAAAGCAGGCAGGGAGCCCTGAGACCAGCCTCATGCCCTGCCTTCCTAGTGCCTGCCACCTGACTGGTCCTACTTGTACCGTGATACTTGTGGGCTGTTTTAGCGGATGGTCGAACCTGAGGAGACCTTGTAATTTATAGATGCTTGCACAGAAGTACAGGTAACAACCTGGGCCACTGAGGGGCCTGAGGAATGGAAGGGGTCCAGTGGGGTTAAGCCCTGGCTTCTGGTCTCTGTTGACTCCTGGCAGACAGTGGCACCCTGCACTAAGCCTGCTGCAATCTTCAGAGCACTGCTTAGTGTGAGAAAAACGCCGACACATTTGGGACCCAGTAGTGGAGCCAAGAGCTGTTGGCTCGTGTGTCTTTCCCACACAGGAGGGAAGAGCATGGGCTAACTCTATTCTCTTCTCTAATTTGGGTACGGCTAGGATTACACGCCAGTATAGAGAAAGGCAGGAGCTCCCAGTGACTCACACACCCACGGTCACAGCTGAGTGGCAGACTAAAATTGGAACCTGGGTCTGGTGCCCCAGCCATGACTCCGTTCCTGTTCAGGATGAATGGATCTAGGT
>NW_022652184.1:0-2472 GCF_011064425.1 Rattus rattus
CCTCCCCTTCTTTATGGGTATTCCCCTCCCCATCCTCCCCCCCTTGCCGCCCTCCCCCCAACAATCTAGTTCACTGGGGGTTCAGTCTTAGCAGGACCCAGGGCTTCCCCTTCCACTGGTGCTCTTACTAGGATATTCATTGCTACCTATGAGTTCAGAGTCCAGGGTCAGTCCATGTATAGTCTTTAGGTAGTGGCTTAGTCCCTGGAAGCTTTGGTTGCTTGGCATTGTTGTACATATGGGGTCTTGAGCCCCTTCAAGCTCTTCCAGTTCTTTCTCTGATTCCTTCAACGGGGGTCCTATTCTCAAATCAGTGGTTTGCTGCTGGCATACACCTCTGTGTTTGCTGTATTCTGGCTGTGTCTCTCGGGAGAGATCTACATCCGGCTCCTATCGGCCTGCACTTCTTTGCTTCATCCATCTTGTCTAATTGGATGGCTGTATATGCATGGGCCACATGTGGGGCAGGCTCTGATTGGGTGTTCCTTCTGTGTCTGTTTTAATTTTTGCCTCTCTATTCCCTGCCAAGGGTATTCTTGTTCCCCTTTTAAAGAAGGAGTGAAGCATTCATGAAATCATTTTTAAATTTTTTGTCTTTTTGGGGAGGAATTATACATCTTCCAATTCTAGGAAACAGTCCACCATTTTCTGAGGATGGTTTCAAAATAAGAAGTGAAGTAGATAGAGTCAAGGTCACATAATCACAGTCAAGGTCAGAGAGAAACAGATGCACCCATCGTCCCAGGTTGCTTCAGTCCAGCTATTTCCTGTTCTGTTAATGTTTTTATTTAAGTTACATCAATACAGAAACTTTGTTACTATTCCTATAACAACTTATTATGATGACATGGTTGTGATTCACTTTACTAATGTTATAATTTTCATCTTATATATCTGAATATGATCTGCTGCATGGCTTAGACAATACACATGTAACAACATTTGATGGAAGCAATCAGGAGAAAAAGATGAATTTTGGTTGTGACTTCAATGGTTCCAATGCATCATGATAGGGAAGGCAAGGTAAAACTGAACAAATCACATCCTAGAAAATGAGGAGGAGAGAGAACAGCTGCCCTTCTTCTTTTCCAAATCATGTTCAGTCAACACGCAGTCCACTTAACAGTGTAAACTACAGTCTAGCCAGGTCAGTTCTGCATTAGGATAATCCTCTCTTCAACGTACTTCATTCTTTCCTGGATATCCTGCAACCCAATCAAGTGTTTAACTAACACTAATTATCACATTAGCGAAACTTCAACTATCTGTGGTTTAAAAAGAAGACTTTGTCCATTTTCACAATGAGAAAGTAGAAGTTTTATCACTGATATTCTGTCCTCAGACCCTCACACATAAGATATTGCTTGTCTACATTTAAAGAGATCAAATGTAAAAGGATACTGATAAGATCGGACAAGTCATTTCAGAAGCAGAAACTTTTTAAAATCATTCTGCTTGGGTCCTGTCTTCATTCTTATAACTTATGGAAGACAAAAGCTCTGAACAATTGTTAAATCCCTGTGACCAGTTAAACGTCTGAATTTTTTACAGGCATGTTGACATATCTGGTGCAAATATAAAGACAAAGAGGTTGAAATATGATTGTGTGCACTACACGTTTCTTTTAATTTCTTGTGTCAGCCTTTCAAGCTAAGACATATATTTTCCCTCAGATGAAGAATTGATGTCTAAGAAAAATGAACATACATTTTTGATCTTTTCTAATATTTTATTCTTGATGATAAAATCTGAAATTGCTAAAATAAAATAGAGGAACAGTACTACTAAACCATTATGTAACGCTAATGAGAGACTGAAATTTTACTGTAGCCTATCATACTGCTATGATTAACCAATTAATGATCATATTAGCTATAGTGATTCCTATGGACTGTGCTGATAGAAATACTTTATGAAAAGCTCCCTTGAGGCTTTCTGTCATCCTTCAATTCTTCTCTCATTGCTGATTTTCCACTCAAGCCATATGTTCTCTAGGCAACTGCTTTATGACAGAAATGTTCCTCAGTTGAGTTCTGTTGTTCTTGTAAGGGAAGTACAGGGTAAGCAGACTGCATCATTTGCTAATGTTCATAAGAGCTGGGGTCCAGCAGGTTCCACCTGTTCTTCCCATTACCTTTATGGAGTACACAGAGATGAAGAGCTTCACACAGTGTACTCTGCTTTCTTTAACCCAAATTCTCTGAAGCTTCTCCTCTCCAATATAACATCACTGCTGTTCTTAATTCTTTGTCTATCAATAACCTAAAATATTGTATGACCCTTGGTACTTAGAGGTCTGTAAAAACCATCAAGTATTTGCCTTCCTAAGACTGGAAAGAGGAGAGCAAGAAGAATGTAAAATGCAACCCCTTTCAGATGGATAACTGCAGTGTGCGGGTATAGTTATATGTATGTGTATACAGTATGTAGGGTGCTAGCAACTTCCTCTGAATCAAGGCATTCCACACCAGA
>NW_022652185.1:0-2397 GCF_011064425.1 Rattus rattus
CAAAGGACAACTTACAGAAACTGGTTTTCTATTCCTCCAGTGAAGGCCTTTAGGACGTGGGTCATCAGGCTTGGTGGCGAGCGCCTTTACTCTCAGCCATTTCATTGGTGTTAAAATAGTTCTCACAGTGAGAATGCCTCCAGATTAATAACCGTTACTAACCCTGAGGAAAGGTACCCTGGGGCGGGTGGGAGTGGAGAGAGAACGGAGCCCCTGCTGCAGCATCGATTGCCTCTTTGCCTGGCTCATCTTTACTCGGTCTAAATTTTTTGTAAATTTAGCGTTTGTCATTATTATCAGGATATTCTAGGAAGTTAAAAGCTCACAAGAATAAAGAAAAAAAAATCCCAGCATTCCACCTCCTAAGGTTTGAAGCCTTTGAACTTCATGTGACCCTGTCTCCCAGCCTATTTTCTTTAATTTTGTAGTCCTGTAGCCACTAAATATAAAAGTTAATATAAATTTCATCTAAGACCATTGTGAAAGTCATTTGCCTTATTAAAAGTTGTTCTTCAAGGTAACTTTTAACATTTGCATTTCTTCTGTTACATAATTTGACTCGTTTATTTTTTTGAAGGAAAACATGACTCTATGCTATCTTATAACTTTAAACAACCTAAAATAAAGACTATACATTCCCTAATTCATTAGCTTGACCATAAAATTCAAAACTCAATTAACAACTAGGGTTTAAAAATCCAAATGTACTTATATATTTAATAGATAAGAGGTATCAAAACATATACTTGTATTTTAACACTGTGGTGGTTTGAATAGGTTTGACCCCCATATATTCACATTTGAATGCTTGAATTCATGTTTGAATGTTTGAATAGGGAGTGGCCCTATTAGGTGCTGTGGCCTTGTTGGAGGAGGTACATCACTGTGTAGGCAAGCATTGAGGCCTCTTATGCTGGGTGTAGAATCAGAGTCTCCTCCAGGCTGCCTGTGGAAGACAGTCCCCTTCTGCTGCCTGTGGACCAAGACATAGAACTCTTGGCTCCTCCAGCACCATGTCTGCCTGCAGGCTGCCGTGCTCCCCACCATGATAATGGACTGAACCTCTGAAACTGTAAGCCAGCCCCAATTAAATGTTTTCCTTTATCAGTGTTGGCTTGGTCATGTCCCTTCACAGCAATGAAACCCTAAGGCAAGCATACTTAAAAGTTAAAAGTGAGCAGCTGGTTGACAGACATCATGAACTGGCTCTCCTGAGCTTGTCGCCTCAGGCCCTTATAGACTGGTACAGTTCATGACCAGTAGCCTAATGTGATAACTAGGTATGTTTTCCTTCTTCACTGTCTGTGTGTGAGGAGCATCAGTTAACTGTTCAAATCTCTGTTGGATAGTTATTTATCCTCAAGTATCCTCTCACCTTGGATGTGTCTATACAACCATAGAAAGATCCGTTTGCCCCCCAGCATCACTTCAGCATCCTTCAGCATCCCTGCCTTGTGGCTTACCCAGAACCCTTCAAGCACCATGGATAGCCCAGGACTGCAGTCCACTGCTCCCTGCATTCTACTGCTACCTCAAAATGTGTACTATAGAGTGCCAAGCTTCTTTTGTCTCTATTAAGTAGAGTTAAATGACACTATAAACCCATTCCTTCCGATGTGGATGGATGTGGATGGTGCTACAGATTAGGTCGTATTTCTTGACTTCCAAGAATCATATACTTAAAGGTTATTTTTATAAGTTTAGTTCACCTACTGTTTACTACTGCACCACCTGACTAGTTTCATGGGTTAAGACTACATCCTATTACCTTTTTCAATGGGTATGTTCTTACATTTCAGGCCCAACTTGGCCGTGCGTAGTACAATTTGCAAAAGGGATATAACAAACCTTAGCAGCAAATCTAAACTGCTCCTCTCTCATTGCTTTGCAAAAATAAGCACCCAAAATGATCACAGCAGCAGTCCAGACCTGCCCTCCCATCTCCCATCAAGCCTCCTGACTCTTATTAGAGCTTAAATAACCTTGAAAGCGGGGTACAGCTGACCCAGCTGCACAGTGTCACATTCCCTCACAGCAGTAACTGGCCACAGCAGAATAACAGGACCTCTTTCAATATGGGCAAACTCTTCCTTTATTCTAAGCCTGCTCTCTGCTCCCCAGCACTATCTCCCCAAAAGCTGATTTTCATCTGCTGTTATTTCTTCTTGATTGTTTACAGTACAGTAGGGAAGTTAATTGTTATAGTTATGTCCCCTGGCTCGACTGGTAGACATCCTAAGTTTGGGGTTCCAGCGCTCCAGTGGACACAGGCTCAACTGCTTAGTCACCACTACAGCCTAAATCTGGGGAAGCAGAGTTCAAAAGTCATAGTGTAAAAATATAATTCACCATTCAGTACCTACATTCAGCTCGTGTGTGTGTGTGTGTGTGTGTGTG
>NW_022652186.1:0-2472 GCF_011064425.1 Rattus rattus
ATCCGGTCGGTCCCTTCAGGTGCGGTGTCTCAGACGCAGTGGATCTGCTGCTCCTGGGCCCTCCTCTACGGGTACCCAGAGGCCGTATACAGTATCCTCCTGGGCCAGGGATGTGGGCAGGGGTGGGCAGCGTTGGTGGTCTCCTCCGCTCTGCTGCCTCAGGAGAGCCCGCCCGACCAGGGGGCCAGAACTCCCCTCCAGGGGGCCTGGGAGCAGAGAGCTGCTGAAGGCAGGGATCCTCCGCTGGTCCGGGAGTCTGGCCAAACCATGCATTTTATTTCTATAGCCCAGTCCCTGAGTCTGGGAGAATGCTCAGGAATGCTATACCATTGCCTCCTTTGATCCTCAGTTAGCAATTATCACCACTTACAGATGGCAGACCTAACAGGAGCAGAGATAAGGGTAAATTGCCTCATTCTGATTTGAAATCCAGTATTCTCCCACCATATTTCAGCTACAATTTGCTTTTTTTTTAACGAGTCAATCACTATGTCTAATAAAACAGATCTTTCAGTTATATGATAAGCTCTAATTTATAAAGGTTCCACATGAGAAATGGATCATTTACTGTTGCAAAATATATTACCACATACTGCTGGATAAAATTATTTTTTTATTGAATACATAAAATATAAAAATTATTAGATAACATGTATTTTATGCTGTTGTCTTTATATATGTGTATGGCTATGCGTGTGTGTGTTTGTCTGTGTTTAGGTGTATTAGTATGCACTGTGATTGTGGCTGTGTGCCGAAGTCAGAAGAGTGCATTAGATCTCCCTAGAACAGAGTCACAGGATGTTGTGAGTTTTTATGTGGGTGCTTGGACTAGAACTCAGGACCTCCGCAGGAGCAACAATAACTCTTAGCCACTGAACTGTCACTCCAGCCCCCTTCAACCACTGTGATGTTTTGAGACATCAGGTTAAAGCTATCTCCTTACCTATGTCTCAAATCTTGTTTCTGTCATTTGAAATGTAGTTTTAACTCTTATGTCACATAGCACTGCAGACCCTTTCCTTCTAATTTAACCTCACCCAATTGATTAATTTTTCTCACGCAATTTTTCTAAAGGTCTGAATTAGACCCTGGTGGGTGGCAGAGGCCAATGTGATCTCAGCATTTAAAAGCAGAGACAGAGGGTCACAAGCCCAAGTTCTAAGAACAAGAATAAGAACAAATTAGGAAGAGTTTACAAATGTTATACAATGTTTATGATTAGATGAAATTATAAATCTTGATAATTTTTTTTACAGTTCACATAGGAAAGAATGATGCCAGCTAACGCAGTATCTGTATTTCTTCACAGATGACCTGACCATAACTCCCACTGATACCCGCTGGGTCGGTGCTTGGTGGATCGGCTTTTTGATCTGTGCGGGAGTGAATATCCTGTCTAGCATCCCTTTTTTCTTCTTTCCCAAAACGCTCCCAAAGGAAGGGTTGCAGGATGATGTGGATGGAACTACCAATGACAAGGAGGAGAAGCACAGAGAAAAGGCCAAAGAGGAAAACCAAGGAATCACTAAAGGCAAACATGGAAACTAAATCTGTTTGGGTTAGCTGGGTCTGCGGTCAGTGGCCACTTGTCACTCGTGTTGAGTTGAGACAGTTTGTCACTAGTCATCACTACTCAGCTGTGTAGCTGTCTTCCACAGTCACCACTTGGAAACAGCTGACATGACAGGGAACCTGACTTACATGACTTATATTAGACTTGATGAAAAATTCAAGTCAGTCTGAACACTCAATGAGCAAATATGTTTCCCTGTCTTTTTAAAGTTTATTTCACATAAGATATTACTCCAAGCTAAACAACATAAGTAGCCAGGAATTCAAGATAAAGATAAAAAATATCTTTGATAAGGAGAATGTTTTGTTGTGAGCATTGTTAAAGTCAAGGCTGAAAGGAAGAACATGACAGGTGACATAATCATCTGTATGTGAAGGTGTGTGATAGTTTACAGGGCAATCGTTCCCTTAGAACAGACTGTTTTACTAGGAGCAGGAATGTAATTAAGCAACAAAGCAGAGGAGAGATGCTTCCGTGAGAAGTTAAGGTGGGACCGTAGAGTGTTGAACAGCACACGTTCTTAAAACGTGGCACTGCTTCCACACTGGTGTGTGTTGAGACCTGATTACTGTTCTCCAGAGATCAGAGATAGTGCTTAAGAGGCGTGGCTTGGGCTCTGGAATGCTGACAGTGTATAGTTGGAAGATGGGAGGGGCCAGCGAATTCTATCACTCATATCCTCCAACACCACTGTGCACTGAATGGTCACTTATCTGCCTTAAACACTAGAGACCATGGCTGAGCAGCCAAGCCACACTGGAAGACAGTGCAGAGGCTTGAAATTTCTCAGACTCATGGTCATGTGACCATTTCTCCTGAAAGGGGAAATATTTTTTTCTTTTTATTAACTTGAATATTTCTTATATACATTTCGAGTGTTATTCCCTTTCCCGGTTTCC
>NW_022652187.1:0-2254 GCF_011064425.1 Rattus rattus
GGAATCCAAGCATGATAGGTCAGTGCTCGCGTCTACTTCTTGGGGGCATATATTTTTATTTTTGCTGTTTATGGAGGACGTTCTCAACCTGTACCTCACATTTATGCATCTTGTATTTTAGTTAAGTGCATTTATCAATGAGCCCATTATCTTTAAGTTAGTCTCTTACTGCCCAGTATTTAAATTCATAATATTTCAATAGGATCAGATTCACCTCAGACTACCTCCTAGGACAAATATCTTTATGTGATTTCCTGACCTTTTGATCTTTAAGATAAATTATATATATATATATATATATATATATATATATGTCATCTTGTTCTCTGCTCTCCACGGGCTCAGAAGAGCACACTCACGTTTCTCTCCAGTTAAAAGGATATAAACCTTCTCTACAGGGGCATGACATCACGTTTATGAGCTCCCTGTCTGTTTACCATTACTTGTTCTAATATGGAGTCAGTAACTTTCCCCCTTGGCATAAAGGAGACATGTCTTGTTAAAGTCCTTTAATCATTAATGCCCTTTAATTGGGAATAGAACCTTGACCTTTCTTTTTCTCTCTTGACTGAGACATTTCCCCCGGAAGCGTTATAGCCGTCTCATTCTAAGTTCATCTAGACTTGTGGAGGGAATTCTATAAGACATGATGGCATGTCCTTTCCAGGACATACATACCATACCAGGACATACATAATATGGATTAACTAAAAAGCAGACAGCTTTCTTCTTGTCTCTCCCTCTGTGTGGAGAAGCTGTTGGTTGGAAAATCTGCTTGCCCCTGTAGTGACCTTGAAGGTGGGGTGCTAATCTCCCACTCTGTCCATGTTTCTTAATCTGTGTATTAGATTTTCTTTAACCCTTCTCTTAGTTATCTTGACCTCTAAGGCAGCTCAAATAAGTGACTAACTTAAAAATGATTATTTAGTGACTCAAGAGGTAAATGTGCAGATATTAATGGAAAAATTTAATGAATATTGGCTACTACCCTAGAGGCACAACAGTCTAGGCAGTGGCTGTGTGAGCACTGTAATGTCTCCATTACTAGAATCTTTGCACAGATAGAATGAAACATCAGAGGTTCAGAAATTAGCGTGGCGTCACATGGGTAATAAGTATGGACGGAGGTGTCAGAATGTGGATCCAGGGATCCTGGCTTCAGAGCCCCATCCTACCTACAAGGCAAGGTCTCCTCCTGGTATTTTCTTTAGTAACTTTTTTTCTTTGTAAACCGAAACTCTCTGTCTTTCAGAGCAGGTACTAGAGTGGACTCTGGTCAGCCTATTCTGCATTCTGGTCCCCTCTATCCCCGAGAACAAATTGGGTCCTCCCTTCAATGGTAGAGGTTGAAACTCTGCAGAAAAGCCTAATTTGTTCTGAGAATCCTCACTGGGAGATATAGGTTCTTTAACAGCCTGGAGTAAGCCAAAGAGATGTTGTGAAGCGTCTTCAGGGCCCATAGGACCATGTTTTGCCAGTGGGGTGTAAGTCACAGGCTATGATGTCTGTGGCGTCTCGATGTACAGTTTTACTGTTTTCTTTCATTTCAGATCCCAGCAGGCTTCAGTGTGGCTGCCAATGTCCGGGTGGGAAATGCATTGGGTGCAGGAAACATTGACCAGGCCAAGAAGTCTTCAGCAATTTCCTTGATAGTCACAGGTACCTGGACCCTCTGCAAAGGTTCCTGGTGCACACAGGCTGTGCATGGGGGCAACCTGCCTCCCCCTTTCTGTGACCTCCCCATTCACTGTGACACTTCTTCTGATCCTTTACCTTCAGAGCTCTTTGCTGTGACCTTCTGTGTCCTGCTGCTGGGCTGTAAGGATCTTGTGGGCTACATTTTCACCACTGACCGGTGAGTGCTGGGATTCTCTTGACATGTGGGATCTCTGATAAAGAAATAGATTGAGTGGATCTCATCACGATGGGCAGCACTGTGGAAGAGATGCGCCTTGGAGAGGTGCTCTGAGTCATTTGCAAGGTCAGAAACCTCTCTGATATTACCTGAGAAGGACCTGATTACTGAGATAAGAGAAATAATTTATAATCTGTATCTCAAGTTAATGGGAGTTGGTGGTGGCGTGATAGCTATGAATCTTTAAAAATTGCTTTAAATTACATTTAGTGCATGTGTGTGTGTGTGTGACAGTGTGTGTGTGTGTGTGTGTGTGTGTGTGTGTGTGTGTGTGTGTGTGAGAGAGAGAGAGAGAGAGAGAGAGAGAGAGATCAGAAGATAACTTGCAGGAGGAAATTC
>NW_022652188.1:0-2471 GCF_011064425.1 Rattus rattus
GGGAAAGGGAATAACACTCGAAATGTAAATAAGAAATACTCAAGTTAATAAAAAAAATACACAATATAAAAACATTTCAAGAAGGCAGTAACTGTAACATACTTGGGGAGCAGAAAAGTATATTTTTTCAAAGGGTCAAATACAGAATTTTAATGAGGAAGATTGTTCTAGTTTGTTTTCTGTGATAAACACCATGACCAAAGTCAATTTGTTGAGGACAGTTCATTTTAATTATAGGTTATAGTCTGTAACTGAGAAGAGGCAAGACAAAAACCACAAGGCAGAAGTTTGAAACAGAAACTGTGGAGGACAGTGAACGTGATTGTTGGGGGGGAGGGTGGTAATGGGGGGAGGATGGGGAGGGGAACACCCATACAGAAGGGGAGGGGGAGGGGCTAGGGGGATGTTGGCCCGGAAACCGGGAAGGGGAATAACAATCGAAATGTAAATAAGAAATACTCAAGTTAATAAAGATGGAAAAAAAAAACTGTGGAGGAACACTGCTTATTGACTTACTCTTAAATCATCTTCCATTTTCAACTAGCCCTCTTATGCAGTCCAGGTCTCAGGTGCCCAGGGATGGATGGCACCGCCCACAGTGGGCTGGGTCCTTCCTCATTAATTAGCAATTAAAATGCCCCACAGGCGTGCTCACAGATCAATCTGATGGAAGCAAATCCTTAGTTGAGACTCCCACTTCCAAGGTATGTCAAGTTGATAGCCAGAATTATTTATCACAAAAATATGAACAAAAATGAATAGAGATGTTGTAGGGCTGGGAATATAGCTCAGTGGTAGAGTTGTTATTTTGTATGTGAAGTCCTGGATTTCAATCCACAGCTCTGAGATGAAAGAAAGAAAGAAAGAAAGAAAGAAAGAAAGAAAGAAAGAAAGAAAGAAAAGAAGAAGAAGAAGAAGAAGAAGAAGAAGAAAGAAAGAAAGAAAGAAAGAAAGAAAGAAAGAAAGAAAGAAAGAAAGAAAGGAGGGAGGGAGGGGGGAGGGAAGGAAGGAGGGAAGGAAGGAGGGAAGGAAGGAGGGAAGGAAGGAGGGAGAAAGGAAGAAAGGAAGGAAAGAAGGAAGGAAGAAAAAAGAAAGAAAGGAAGGAAAGAAGAAAGAAGGAAGAAAAAAAGAAAGGAAGGAAGAAAGAGAAAGAAAGAAAGAAAGAAAGATTGATTGATTCAATCTAACCTAATGGACTGCGGTAGACATCTGCATGTGGCAAACAGCACACGAGAGATGCTCAACATTAGGTACAGAGAAGCACAAATGCAAACATCAACGAGCTGATCTCCATGGCCAAGGTGATGGTCACTATTCAACATAAACATTTATTGAAAGTAGCAGGTGTTGCTGAGGACATGGACATCTGAAACCCTCGCACACTTGTAAAATGTAAATGGGGTAGCCATCGAGGAGTACACTTTAGCACTGCCTCAAAAGTTAAACATGGTATTACCACATGATCCAGAAACTTCACCCCTAGCTCAACAGGCAGAAAATACTTCTCAAACACAGTGGCATTTGTCCTTACAAACTATGTTGAGAAAAATCCCAAAGAGGAAGCAATGGACATGCCCATCAATAGGTATTATGGTATATTGATAAATACAATTTATCATATGTAAAAGAAATGGAGCACTAACACATTCTTTAATGTGTATGAAACGGAAAGCACCATGCTAGGTAAGAAAACATCACATAAGTGAAGGAACACAGATTAAAGCCACATGTTATATGGTTTCACCTGCGTATCCAGAATTAGTCAGCCCATGGGGGATAAATGCAAATTGGTAATTCACAGGAGATGGAGTAGGGACATGGTGATAGCTTACATGGTGTACAAAATTTTTTAAATACCATTTTTGCACCATTTTATAACATTTTTAGACCCTTTTCATTTCAGGATGTGACAGCAATGACCATCACACAATATTTTGATTGCATGAAGTGCCATTGAATTGGACACTTTAAAGTGGTACATTAATTTTGTGTTGTACAACCTCTGTTTCATTTCTTAAAAGAAAGAAATGAAAATTAGCACTAAGAGAACAGGGCTAAGCACCAACTTTAATATCTATTAGTGATGTCACTACGGGCAAGTCACTTCTAGTCCACGAAAAGCCAGTTTCCCTGTCTGCAAAACGGTGACGTTTTTATTCCACACACTTCATGGGACAAGTATGGCAGTGCAGCTTAACCCAAAACATATGCGTGTCTTCCCTCCACCAACCAGGATAGTGAAAAGTTTACCTCATGTAAAGGTGACTATGTGCAAATAGTCTTTCAAAATAACTTCTTTACTTTTTGGAGATTAGAATAAACCACATAATTTCTTCCTTTCCTTTCCTTCCTCCGAACCCCACGTACTCACTCACCATGTTCTCTTTCAAATTCACGGCATTTCTTCAAGTGTGTGTGTGTGTGTGTGTGTGTGTGTGTGTGTGTGTGTGTGTGTGTGTGTGTGTGTGTGT
>NW_022652189.1:0-2455 GCF_011064425.1 Rattus rattus
GCCCCTTCCGGGAGGTTCCGTGCACCAGGGTTCCAGATAGCTTTTGTTTTCCTCTGGGGTCAGTACTGTGTGCAGCGTGCAGTCTCTTCTGGTTTCCCAGGTGTGTCCGCCTCTCTGAAGGTTTAGCTCTCCCTCCCACGGGATTTGGGTGCAGAGAACTGTTTATCCGGTCGGTCCCTTCAGGTGCGGTGTCTCAGACTCAGTGGATCTGCTGCTCCTGGGCCCTCCTCTCAATGTTCAAGGTTTTAGAAGAGAAATATTCTGGGATAAAGAAGCACAATATTCTGAGGGATACAGGCAGAGCCTGGCTCAATAGTAGCAACGGATTTCCAGGTTGTAAACTATATTCCAGAAGGACTGCTAAGTATCTTCTTCCTTTGGAGTCACAAGCTGAGTGTTTAACTTTTCCTGGTTTTCAGTGCTTATCTGTGTTTACAAAGCACCCCTGTACTTCTACAGTTTCTTACTCTCTACACATATAGTATTCTACAATATAATACTTGAAGTATTATCTAGAGCAATAAGACAATTGAAGTAGATCAAAAGAATACAAATTTGAAAGTTAGAAGTATTATTTGCAGATGATATGATAGTATACATAATTGACCATGGCCATAAAAATTACACCAGGGAACGCCACAGTTAATGAACACTTTCATCAAATTGACTGAATACAAAATTAACCTACAAAGATCATTAGTCTTCCTATACACATAAGAAAAAATGAACTGAGGAAAAAATTAGGGAAACAACACCTTTCACAGTAGCCTCAAACAATATAAAATATCTTATGGTAACTCTAATCAAGCAAGTGAAAGACCTTGTATGATAAATACTTCGTCTTTGATGAAAATTGAAGAAGATGGAAAGATCTCTCATGTTCTTGGGTCAATAGGGTTAACATAGTAAACGTGGCCATCTTTTCAATACATTTTATAGATTCAATGTGATTGCTATTAAAATTTCAAAACAATTCTTCACAGATTTTGAAAAAAATCATTTTCAACTTCATATGGAAAAATAAGGAACACAGGATAGCTAAAACAATAATGAATAAGAAAAGAACTGCTGGAGATCTTACCATCCCTTATTTCAAGTTGTACTATGGAAATATAGTAAAAAAAATAGCATGGTATTGGCCCCCAAACAGACATGTCAATCAATGGAATTGAATTGAAGACTCTGACATAAGTTCACACACCCATGAACACCTGATTTTTAAAATAAAGCACCCAGAGATACACATTGGAAAAATACAACATCTTCAATAAATGGTGCTGGTCCAACTGGACAGCTACATGTAGGAGAATCTAAATCGGCTGATACTTATAACCTTGCACAAAACTCAACTCCAAATGGATCAAAGACCTCAATATAAATCCAGATACACTGGATCTGATAGAAGAGAAAGTGCAGAGTAGCCTGAATTCATTGGCACAGGAGAAGTCTTCCCGAACATAACACTTAACACAAGCAATAATATCAACAATTAATAAATTGAACCTCATAAAATGAAAAGTTCCTGCAAGATAAAGGACAATGTCATTTGGACAAAGCAGTAGCCTGCAGAATGGGAAAAAATTTTTACTAACTCCAATCTGATAGAGGACTAATATCCAAAGTATATAAAGAACTCAAGAAAGTAGATGTCCAAAAGATAAAACAAAACAACCAAAAAACCAATTTAATAATGCTGTACAGATCCAAACAGAATTTTCAACTGAAGAATCTTAAATGGCTAAAGAAGCACTTAAAGAAATGTTTGACATCATTAGCCAACAGACAATTGCAAACTAAAACTACTTTGATATGTCATTTTACATTTATCAGAATGGCGAAGATTAATAGAACAAATGGCAGCATATGCTGGTTTGAATGCAGAGAAAGGGGAACACTTATCTATTACTGGTGAGGTGCAAATTCATATGGTCACTATGGAAATGAGTATGGAACTTTCCCCCAAACCTGAAAGTCAATCTACCACAAACCCAGAAATGTCATTATCTTTTTTTTTTCTTTTTTTTTTGGTTCTTTTTTTCGGAGCTGGGGACTGAACCCAGGGCCTTGCGCTTCCTAGGCAAGCGCTCTACCACTGAGCTAAATCCCCAACTGCAATGTCATTATCTTAATGACATTGTGAGTAGCTGCTCAGTTTACATCCATAACCCAAAGGGTGATCAATAACACAAGTGACAGCTCATGCTAGTGAGGATGTGGAATTAAGGGAGCACTTATCCATTGCTGGTGGGAATGCAAACTGGTATAGCCACTTTGGAAATCAGTGGCATAGTTCGTCAGACAAATGGAAATTATCTACCTCAAGATACACTTATACCATCTTGAGCACATACCCAAAATATGCTCCACCCTACCACAAGAACACTTGCTCAACTATGTTCATAGAAGTTTTTTTTTTTTTTTATTAACTTGAGTATTTCTTATATACATTTCGAAT
>NW_022652190.1:0-2468 GCF_011064425.1 Rattus rattus
CCCCCCAGTGAACTAGACTGTCGGGGGGAGGGCGGCAATGGGGGGAGGGTGGGGAGGGGAACACCCATAAGGAAGGGGGGGAGGGAAGGGGATGTTTGCCCGGAAACCGGGAAAGGGAATAACACTCGAAATGTACATAAGAAATACTCAAGTTAATAAAAAAAAAAAAAGAATTAGAGGCATCAATATGAACTCATATATGATTGCATAATTTAAGATGAAAGACACTGCTATTGCCCTACTCCCAAATCTCCCATCTTGTTGGTTAAAAACCCTTATCAAATATGTACCCTGGGCCTTCAGAGTCTCTCCTCTTCTGATATGAGCCAAGTTATATAGCAGGCTACTTAAAACTATTCAAGCCTGGGAAGAACTGCAAGTGCATAGAAGCAGGCATCACTTCTGCTACGGAAGATAGAGGACTAGTGGCTCTCCATTTCTGTAATTCTCTGGTCAGCTTTAAATGGACTGTAAATTGGCCATAATGGTTTCTATCCTATCACATAACCAATTTTCCTCAATTTCCTGGCTATCTGCTGTTTCGATGGTTGATGTTTATAGTGGAAGCTAAAATTTAGTAACATCTCTTACTGTTTAAAAAATCTGATATACCTTCAAAATCAAGCATTATTAAAATATTTAGTGAAGGTTTTAAAATAGAACCAGAAGTAGAAACCATTTAGATGTTTTCCTGCATGCTATTGAGAATCTGTAGGCTAGGAGGAACGTGTCAGTCACCCAAAGAGTCTACCAGGATAGAAAGAAGTGAGGATCATAGGATGTAACATTGGAGGATTTATACTAAAGAGATCCTAAGTATAAAAGGGAATGAGAGTCAGGAACTTTATTTGGTTAATAGGTCCAGCATTTGGTAGAAGGTATATATCAACAATGGACCTTGCATCTTTACGGACTGTGTTGAAGATATATGAGCCCCTTGTCCTTAGATTAATTTTAAAATAAAACAGAAAAGCACAAAGAGGTAGAAATCCTGAACTGTATTTAATCCTAAAATAAACTGAGAAAATCCATCTAAATTTAGGAGTTGATTAAATTTTGTTTTCTGCTTTCTGGTGAAAAGTGGTCTCTAAGCAGTGATTGAATTGTGTTTTATAATAGAACAAAATTATATGCTTACAGATTTGAGAATGAAGGGTATTGAGATTCAAACCCCATTTGCTGTGTTTAGAAGTGTAGATTAGGTTCTATGTACATGTACTATCTTCATCCAGCTGTGCTTCCAGGAGAGATTTGACCAATTGAGTACTTTATAAAGAAGTGGAATTTACTTATAGTTCTGGAAATTAGGAAGTCCAGGATTGGGGGCTTTATCTTCTAGTCATAACATAAAATAATACATTGCATGGAAAGAAGAAAGGAAAAAGGGAGTATGGAATGCCTCTATTTTGTAGTTCTTGGTCTTAAGATATCATATATATATGATATATCTATATATATATATATATATCATATATATACATATATACATATATATATATATATTCCATATGGCTTTAATTTATCAACAGTGGTTGTGCTTCCTGACTGAATCACTTCTTAAAGGCCTCATTTAAAATTTATTTATTTATTTATTTATCTATCTATTTATTCATTCATTCATTCATTCATTTCACATCCCTATCATGGTCCTTGTCAGTGCTCTACCCTCCGTTCTGCCTGCACAAATCACTGCCCCCATTACCCCCTCCTCTTCTCCTCAGAGAAAGGGAAGCTCCCCAGACCCATCCACTAGCTTGCTCACTTCTATCCTCTACCCTTAAATAAGATTCTTCAAGCTCTGCCTGATGTTTGGCTGTAGGGCTCTGCACCTGTTTCCATCCGTGGTTAAAACTGTGAAAAATGGCAAGTGACTTTCAGCGTCAGTTTTTGATGTGCATGTAGAACATTGTGGGCAGATGGCTAAGTAAACTTTCATAGGTGGCAAGCAGGAGAACCCACATGATTTGCTTTATGGAAATATGTTCACATAACCATCTGAAAACTTACTCGAAATGTAAGAATGGCAAAGAAATAATAGAAGACTGTTCTGAGGGAAAGGAGAATGGAGTTGCATTAAGAGCTCTGAAAAGTGCAAATATCCCAGGGACAGCAAGAGAATTTCAAAATACTGCTATTTTTCTATGCTTTGACATAGGAGAAACACTTCCAAGGAAAAGGAAAACTTTTCATAAAAAACTGGTCATGTTTAGAACAATGGATTTGAACTCACCTGCGTACAAAGGCTTAGCAAGGCAGACACATAAATAAGGAAGGGTAGTAGAGATTGACAGTGAAATGATTCAAGCCCTATGAAAAAGAACAGTTAGTGTGCAGTCCCGTACCACCACATCCTGTGAGAATACATAGTCAAAGCTGAGTCTTTTTAAACCAATTTTCATTTTGTTGAATACCAGCAAAAATTTCAATAATTTAAAAAAAATAGTGTGTGTGTGTGTGTGTGTGTGTGT
>NW_022652191.1:0-2449 GCF_011064425.1 Rattus rattus
AGCCGCAGCCACAGAAAAAGCTGGGGAGAAAACCTGGAGTCAGTCACCTAAATTAAAAACTTCCTACCCCCAAAGGGCTTACAATGCACCATCAACAGAGCTCTCTTCTCTCTCCTGCTCCGGTGTCTTTAGCCTATGTAAAATTCTTTCTGAAGCCTGGAACCTTATAGCAGAGTTTCTTCCCCCCACCCTCCTGGGGCTTTTTCTTCTTCTAATCATCTGGTACTAGAAGAGCCTATAGTTTAGCTGTTCATCCTTAGAATTCTACCACAGTCATATTCTGACTTTTATTTGGTTTCCCTTTAAGTCCATTTTGTAAATGCTTTCTAGTTTCCGTAACATCAAAGTTGCAATCGGAGTTTTATCCATATTTAATTCAAAGCCCAGACTGTCAAAAAAAAAAAAAAAAAGGCTCTGTAAGAGCTTTTGTTGTTTGTTTTGTTTGGATTTTCATACTATGTGGACCAGGCTGGTCTTGAAGTCACAGAGACCCACCTGTCTCCTCAGTGCCAGGATTAAAGGTGTGCACCACCACACCCACCTATGACATCTGTAAGAATGTAGGAAGAAACCAAGAGGCAAGGGAAAGGGGGTGGGGTTGTGTAGAAGAACAAAGGACAATAGCATATACATATGAAAATTCGATACTGAAACATTACCTTGTTTACTAACTCACTAAAAGAAAGTTTTGAGACAGAGAATGAGTGTACTATTTCAAAAACTACAGAGAAGCTGTTAAAACCACAGGATAAAAGTGGTTTGCCTCATACAAAACTCGTGGCTCCTGTTAACGATAGTTAATTCATTTGCTTGATCAGTCTTCATTGCAAGTCTACTCCGCATAGAGGGGAGCTGTTACCCAGACTCCTAGCAAGTGGGCTGAAAGAGATCTAAGTTAATCTTAAACTCCAAACCCTCAGCCCAGAGTCACTGACTTCCAACAGGATCAATACGGGACCAATAACTGAATTCAAACAAGGTGCTTTCTAAGGCCTCACCTTTCAAGTTAAACAACATGGGGACCTCACATCTTTAGGGTCTAGTTCAGCGGTTCTCAACCTGATGTTTACGTTATGATTCAGAACAGTAGCAAAATTAGTTTTGAAGCAGCAACGAGACAACTGTATGGTTAGGGGGTCACCAAAACATGTGGAACTGTATTAAAGAATCACACCATTAGTTGAGAACCACTGGTCTAGCTGAGAGTGATTCTTCAATATCCTTTTCCGCTTAGAAATAAATTGACGATGATGACGATCAGAGTCAACTGGAGGCTGACTAGATTGTGCCCTTAAGTGTAGGATCTTCACAAATACTGGGCATCTTCCAGCTGCATCCTGAAAACCACAGGAGGGAATTTACCTACATTGTCTTTTATAGTCAAGTACACTGTCGAGTCCCAAAGTGAATATTACAAGGTGACACTGGCTTCTTGGAGAAAAACATGACAGTGTCCTTTGAATTCCTAAAATCCCAACTCCATTTGACCAGTATCCATAGGCTTCCTAGACCCAAACTAAGACCAGGACATGGTATAGAAATGTCAAAAAGCAAAAATGAACGTCACAGAGTTGCTGTCTTCAGAGATGGCAACCCAGTGAGAGACAGGCATTTCATGATTGGAAAATACACTTCGGGGACTAGAAAGATGATTCAGTGATTAAGAGAACGTATGTGCCTCTTTCCTTCCTCCGCAGCGATCCTACTGCCAGAACTTCACCATGTCCATTCTCAAGATCCATGCCAGAGAGATCTTTGACTCCTGTGGGAATCCCACCGTTGAGGTGGATCTCTACACCGCAAAAGGTCTCTTCCGTGCTGCGGTGCCCAGTGGTGCGTCCACTGGCATCTACGAGGCCCTAGAACTCCGAGACATGGGGAAGGGTGTCTCAAAGGCTGTTGAGCACATCAATAACACTATTGCACCTGCTCTGGTTAGCAAGAAACTGAATGTTGTGGAGCAGGAGAAGATTGACCAGCTGATGATCGAGATGGACGGCACAGAGAATAAATCTAAGTTTGGTGCAAATGCCATCCTGGGAGTATCCCTGGCTGTCTGCAAGGCTGGTGCCGTGGAGAAGGGGGTGCCCCTTTACCGTCACATTGCTGACTTGGCCGGCAACCCTGAAGTCATCCTGCCGGTCCCAGCTTTCAATGTGATCAACGGCGGTTCTCATGCTGGCAACAAGCTGGCCATGCAAGAGTTCATGATCCTGCCTGTGGGGGCATCCTCTTTCCGCGAAGCCATGCGCATTGGAGCAGAGGTTTACCACAACCTGAAGAACGTCATCAAGGAGAAGTACGGGAAAGACGCCACCAATGTGGGTGATGAGGGTGGATTCGCACCTAACATCCTGGAGAACAAAGAAGCACTGGAGCTGCTCAAGTCTGCCATTGCAAAGGCCGGCTACACTGAGCAGGTTGTCATCGGCATGGATGTGGCTGCCTC
>NW_022652192.1:0-2054 GCF_011064425.1 Rattus rattus
CAGTGGGGCTGTGAGTGCAGGTACATGCAGAGTGCAATGGTGGGCTGTGGTCCTGTGAATTCAGGTACATTCAGAGTCCAGTGGTGAGCAGTAATTCTGTGAGTGCAGGTACATGCAGAGAGCAGAGGAGGGCAGTGGGGCTGTGAGTGCAGGTACATTAAGATTTCAATGGTGGGCTGTGGGACGGAAAGTGGAGGTACATGCAGTATGCAGAGGTGGGCAACGGTCCTGTGAGTGCACTTACATTCAGAGTACAATGGTGGGAAGTGTTCCTGTGAGTGTAGGTACATGCAGAGTGCAATGGTGGGGAGTGGTGCTCTGAGTGCAGGTACATTAAGAGTGCAAGTGTGGGCAGTGAGGCTGTGAGTGCAAGTACATGCAGAGAGCAGAGAAGGGCAGTGGTGCTGTGATATCAGGTACATGCAGAGTGCAGAGGAGTGCAGTGGGACTGTGAGTGCAGGTATATTCAGAGTCCAGTGGTGGGCAGTATTTCTGTGAGTGCAGGTACATAAGACAGCAGAGGAGGGCACTGGGGTTGTGAGTTCAGGTACATTCAGAGTGCAATGGTGGGCAGTGGGGCTGTGAGTGCAGGTACATGCAGAGAGCAGAGGTGGGCAGTGGGGTTGTGAGTTCAGGTACATTCAGAGTGCAATTGTGGGCAGTGGTCCTATGAATGCAGGTATGTTCAGGGTGCAGTGGTAGGCAGTAGTTCTGTGAGTGCAGGTACAGGCAGAGAGCAGAGGAATGCAGTGGGGCTGTGAGTGCAGGAACTTGCAGAGAGAAGAGGAGGGCATGGGGCTTTGAGTGCAGGTAAATTCAGAGTACAATGGTGGGCAGTGTACCTGTGAGTGCAGGTACATTCAGAGTGCAATGTTGGGCAGTGGGGCTGTGAGTGCAGGTACATTCAGAGTGCAATGGTGGGCAGTAGTGCCGTGAGTGCAGGTACATGCAGAATTCAGTTATGGGCAGTGTTCCTGTGAGTACAGGTACATTGAGAGTGCAGTTGTGGGCAGTGGTACTGTGAGTGCTGGCATATGCAGAGTGCAGTGTTGGGCAGTATTCATGTGAGTGCAGGTACATTCACAGTGCAGTGGTGGTCAGTAGTTCTGTCAGTGCAGGTATATTCAGAGAGCAGACATGGGCAGTGGGACTGTGAGTGCAGGTATATGAAGAGTACAGTGGTGGGCCGTGGTCCTGTGAGTGCAGGAACATTCAGAGTACAGTGGTGGTCAGTAGTTCTGTGAGTACAGGTACATGCAGAGAGCAGAGGAGGGCAGTGGGGTTGTGAGTGCAGGTACATTCAGAGTGCAATTGGGGCAGTGGGACGGAATGCGGAGGTACATGCAGAGTGCAGTGGTGGGCAGTTGTGAGTGCAGGTACATTCAGAGTGCAGTGGTTGGCAGTGGTGCTGTGAGTGCAGGTATATGCAGAGTGCAGTGGTGGGCAGTGTTCCTTTGAGTGCAGGTACATTCACAATGCAGTGGTGGGCAGTGGTTCTGTCAGTGCAGGTACATGCAGAGAGCAGAAGCAGTGCTCCTGTGAGTGCAGGAACATTCAGAGTGCAATGGTGGGTAGTTGGGTTGTGTGTGCAGGTACATGCAGAGTGCAATGGTGGGCAGTGGGCCTCTGAGTGCAGGTACATGCAGAGAGCAGAGGAGGCCAGTGGGGCTGTGAGTTGAGGTACATTCAGAATGTAATGTTTTGCAGTGGGGCTGTTAGTGCATGTATATTCATAGTGCAGTGCTGGCCATAGTCCTGTGATTGCAGGTACATTCACAATTGAGTAGTGGGCAGTAGTTCTGTGAGTGTAGGTATATTCAGACTGCAGTGGTAGGCAGTGGTCCTGTGAGTGCAGGTACATTCAGAGTGCAGTGGTGGGCAGTAGTCTGTGAGTGCAGGTACATGCAGAGAGCAGAGGAGGGCAGTGGGGCTGTGAGTTCAGGTACATTCAGAGGGCAATGGTGGCAGTGGGTCTGTGAGTGCAGGCACAATAATAGTGCAGTGGTGGGCAGTAGTTCTGTGAGTGCAGGTACATGCAGAGAGCAGAGGAGGGC
>NW_022652193.1:0-2418 GCF_011064425.1 Rattus rattus
TGGCTATTAGCCCAAATGCCTGAATTACCCTAGATGCCTAGAACAAATGAAACTCAAAATGTGATGATCAAAATGTGAATGCTTCACTCCTTCTTTAAAAGGGGAACAAGAATACCCTTGGCAGGGAAGAGAGAGGCAAAGATTAAAACAGAGACTGAAGGAACACCCATTCAGAGCCTGCCCCACATGTGGCCCATATGTATACAGCCACCCAATTAGACAAGATGGATGAAGCAAAGAAGTGCAGAAGTGTAGATCGCTCCTGAGAGACAGAGCCAGAATACAGCAAATACAGAGGCGAATGTCAGCAGCAAACCACTGAACTGAGAATAGGACCCCCGTTGAAGGAATCAGAGAAAGAACTGGAAGAGCTTGAAGGGGCTCGAGACCCCATATGTACAGCAATGCCAACCAACCAGAGCTTCCTGGGACTAAGCCACTACCTAAAGACTATACATGGACTGACCCTGGACTCTGACCTCATAGGTAGCAATGAATATCCTAGTAAGAGCACCAGTGGAAGGGGAAGCCCTGGGTCCTGCTAATACTGAACCCCCAGTGAACTAGACTGTTGGGGGGAGGGCGGCAATGGGGGGAGGGTGTGGACGGGAACACCCATAAGGAAGGGGAGGGGGGAGGGGGATGTTTGCCCGGAAACCGGGAAAGGGAATAACACTCGAAATGTATATAAGAAATATTCAAGTTAATAAAAAAAAAAAGAAAAAAAAGTGATGAATTCAAATAAATATTCATGTTTAATTGTACACAAGTGTGAAGTTCTCAAGCATAAAGAAAAATCTCAATAAAAATTTAAACCATGGGGGTTGGGGATTTAGCTCAGCGGAAGAGCGCTTGCCTAGCGAGCACAAGGCCTTGGGTTTGGTCCCCAGCTCCGAAAAAAAGAAAGAAAAAAAATTTAAACCATTAGAAATATACAGATGTTTTCCAAACACTAAGCAATGAACTATCCAGTTGTACAAAACACATGTAAGAAATGGAAATGGGATTCTTGGGGGGGTAGCAATCGGGGGAGGATTGGGAGGGCAACACCCATACAGAAGGGGAGGAAAAGGGGTTAGGGGGATGTTGGCATGGAAACTGGGAAAGGGAATAACATTTGAAACATAAATAAGAAATACCCAACTTAATAAAGATGGAAAAAAAAAGAAATGGAAAATAAGAATGTTGATTTTAATTCAATCACATTCACCATCCCCAAAATACAGATGACACATATTATTTAGGACAGGCTCTTTGAATTTTCCTGAGAGCAAAATTGGAAATATTCTTTTTTTTTCTGTGAATGAAACTATCAGTATGTTGGCATGCTAGAGGAATGGTGAAAAAGATGCACATTTTAGCTGAGTGTTAAAAGACTTACCACTTTACACCACTGCAAACACTGCAAAAAAAAAAGTACAATTGAGAAGGGGAAAATGTCCCTTGTGCATATGATGCTCAGCATACAGCTGGAGTGTTCCAATGTACATTAGAAAAATTATTCCTTACAACACTGGCTATCTATGCATACACAGTGTATGCACTCTACACTTTGCATATACTGTGTATCTATGATATTCAACTGTAAGGAAGATGTACAAATATTCCATATTAAAAATGGAAGAATTTTAACTAACAGGAAGTTTTCACCTTAAATAAGTTATATTTTAGAAAAGAAATGTTACGGAAACACGATTTCTGTATGTAAAACAACCCTATTTCCACGGCAACATTAAACTTAATTTTAGGATAAAATTAAGGTACAGATAATCAAGCTTAGAAAATCATAGACGGTATAACAATCACAACCCATATGATGGGATTTTTTGAGACAGGATTTCACTATGTACTTGGCTATGGCTGTCCTGGAACTCACTGTGCAGACCAGGCTGGCCTTTAACTCACAGAGATCTGCCTGCTTCTGTGTCCCAGGTACTGAAAGTGAAGGTGTGTGCTAACATACTCGCCTTGATGGAAAATCTTAACAAAGTCTTCTAGCATTTTACCAAGCTAACAGATAGGATGGGGTCTAAAAAATTGAGCCAGATATAGCCCCAGTGTAATGAAACCCTACACAGTCAGGGTAAAGCAGCAATCGTTTGCCACCAGCATATATGCATTAAGGAATAAATGTGGCCTTTTAACCAACATTAATGAAATGATTATCAATGATTTAATTTGCTTTTAGATAACATTTTATGTCCATAATATTGTGTTACAAAGGAACATCACAGGGCTGGAAAGACAAACCTGAGAAAAAGTACTTGTCAGGCAAGCATCAGAAAGTGAGTTCAGATGTCAAGCATCAATGTAAACTTGAATGTGGTAGGCTGGGCAGGGGCTGACAGGTGGATCACTGAAGCCCACTGACCAGCTAGACTAGCAACTCATGTACTCCAGGTTGAGTGAGAGATCCTG
>NW_022652194.1:0-2515 GCF_011064425.1 Rattus rattus
CCAAAAACATGACTCACGTACAAAATCTGATACTGGATATTTTGTTGGCAGTGGCTTTTTAGGACAGAATTTTGCATTGTCCAGGATATACTTGAACTTGCTATGAAGCTGAAATGGGTCTTTTTTTTCTTTTTAGTATAGAATAGGGTTTATTCAGGGCATGAGGAGGGGAGTTAGGAGGGTAGTAGAAGCAGAGAAAGACAGAGAGAAAGTAGGGAAGTGGAGTAGAAGCCAGCCATGAGCATGTGGAGAGAGAGGGTAGAAGGAAATTGGGGGGGGGGGGCATGGGGAAAGAGCCAGAGCAGGAAGGCAAGAGCAGGACCAAGAGAGTGAGGCTGGGCTTGAACTCTTGATCTACCTAACCCTACTTCCCAAGTTCTGGGATTATAAGCATGGGCCACCATACCTGGATAAAAGACTTGATACTGGACACTCTGAAATATGAATCTCACAAATAATTTAATCTTGGGAATAACCCTTGAAGAGTGGCAATTTTTATTTCATCAGACTATGGGGAAGCTAAGGACCCCAGGACCAGTTCACATGAGATGTACACGAGGTGGTTCCAGGCTACTGCCACCCAATATTCTGACGTTAAGGGATGGAAATAGGTCGTAATGTCGTTTCAATGGGTCATCTCGTTAATGTTCACCAGAGACTCCCCTTCTCTGTAGAAGCATCATCAACTTCCTTTCATGCCTCCTGAAGCCTTTGTGCCACTGTTGATGACAAGAATTTATGTGTGGCTTCCAGGGCTCAAAGTTCCAGAGTTCCCTACTACATATTATTAGACTCACAATTTATGACTGCATGCTTGGATCTTCTGAGATGGATAGGAGCTTTTGCCATTCCTTAAACTCAGACTTTGCTCAGATTTATCAGATCAGCATTTACCCAGATGCCAGTGTGCCTAGTTTTAATAGGTCATAATATAAGGCCAATGTGGCCACAGGAGGCTTCCGTATTGAAAGGGAAAGAGTACTTACAGGATAAAAACTCACTTAGGACCCCTGGTACACCCTGCATGCAAGGGAGTATGATTTCTCTTATTCACAGTCCTTTGACAGCAGTTTCAGGAAACAGTTGATGTTCTTAAAGACCAACTTAACACTGGAGTCAACTAAATTATCAAGAAGGGGAAAAGCAAGTCCACATATTTCATGTATAGCAGATATGACAAAGCCCAGTGGAAAGCTGTCTGTCTCCATTTTCTTACAAGATGTACCTAACATCCAAGCTGGGATCCAAAGCCAAGGAAACCGACCAAACCTCCAGAGTCACTTGGTACCAGAGAATGCGCTGTCTTATCAGCATTTTTAAAGAACATCAGGGTATAGATACTTGGTAGAATTAATGTTTTTACCCTTTGTAGGTAGAAACCTCAGAAAGACATCTTCATCTAATCACTTGATTCCAAGGAGCTCACTATAAATTAAGAAAACACAGACCACTTTAAACACTAAAGCCACAAGCAAAGCCTCACCAAACACCCTTATTATCCCAGAGTTCCAGACACTGCTGACAGTGACCAAAGCACTCAACTGACCTCTCAAAGTGCATAATCCTGGGACTATCACCGTGTTTCCCAAGTGCAGTTAATTAATATCACTTAGGTTATTCTTCAAGAACCTTCTATAAGGTGGGCCAAAAGGATAATTACAAAGGAAAGCAGCAGTTAATGAATGAACTGAAAAACTGAACGAGAGGCTACACTGAGGAAGGAAGAGTGAACAGAAGACAGAGAGGGGAGGAGACTATATTAGGCATGCAAGAGAGAACCTTGCATTCCGACAACTGGAAGCAGCTCACTGCAATTAGAGAGCAGACTCTCTGAGAGCTGATAGAATCAGGAAAACGGAAACCTCTCAAGGCTTCTCAAATCAAGGAGATTTAATGGATGTAATTCTTAACAACTGCAGTGGAAAAGTTAAAACTACCAGGGGGCAGTCGAGCAACTCAGCCGTCAGGATGGTAGGGAGCCAGAGGAGAGGTAGAGTCACAGCCCACACTGAATTCATCTGGCAGGGGCCACATTGTAGTGATGACTTCCTGGTGGGAGCTGGAGAACAGGAAACACCACGATCTGAGGTAGGAGATGGCTTGTGGTAATACCCTCCTACTCTTCATGTCTCATCACTGTCTTTGATGAGCCAAGCCTGGTGGAGCTTAGCTGATGTGGGAACCTGGGAATATATTTTTCAGGGTGATGCTGACTCTGACAAAGAAAATCTGGGGAAGAAAAGCATGGGAGGGTGAATAGGCAAACCACACAGGGGTACTCAGGAAAGATGACATCAGAGAAGAAAGCCACGCTCATATCAGTCAGGGTCCTCTGGGCTCTTAGACATAATGGGGAATCCGTTGAAAGGTTTGAAGATAGAAGTCGATGGTTGATTTTTGTCTTGAAAGATTACTAAATCTTTTGATATATTTCTTTTCATTTCAGTTTCTGAGCACAAAATTGCAAGGCTTCATTATAGTAGATGCAGCATGAAAACACTGACGTCCCATTTAG
>NW_022652195.1:0-2459 GCF_011064425.1 Rattus rattus
GGATTACTACCAAGTAACGGCACCACATACAATGGGCTGGGCCTTCCCACATCATTAATCAAGAAAATGTACTGCAGGCATATCTGGTAGTGGCATTTTCTCAGATGAGGTTTCCTCTTCTAAAAAGACCATAGCTATGTTATGTTGACATAAAACTAGCCATCATCACAATACATTCTTATATCTATGAGCAAGTCTTCGGTTTTCTTCTTTAGCTACTGAATAATTCCTATAGTCCAGTGTGCTATACTTTTAACATAGTCTCATTTTTTCTTGACTCTTTCTATACATTTATCTTCTTCTTCACCCAAAGTTAGATATTGTTTAAGTTTATACACTTTTTGGAACTTACTACTATGATTATTTTTGCTTCTCAGCATATTACTTTATACTTTATTTTGTTTTAAAAGTTAGTTCATTATTTAAAGTACCACTGAAATGAACTTTCTTAACATCTAAGGGAAAAGCTGACTGAATCTCTCAATATAGATTATGATTTGGATTTTTTGTAACATGTAGTTATTTAGATACTTGTCTGTAACCCTTACTCTGTAGGGTTGCTTCATCCATTTCAAAATTTAAAAGTAAGAAAGTCGAGATTCAAAACTCACTAGTGATTTCACAGATGCACAAGAGAGATGGAATAGAACCAAAAAAATAAAGCCAAATAAAAGCTCTGTAGAAATGATTGTTTAAACAGTTTGTTTTGATTTGTGTTAATAGTAATATTTGTTATATAATTTGTTATTTATTTTTAATAGGAGAAATTAAAAATGGAACAAGAAAACATAGCTATTCTCAAAGATAAAAAAGACAAGGTAAGAGTTTTATGCCATTCTATTTTTTTCTATAACCAATATATTTTCAGTTCAGTATGTTGGACCTAGGCTCTTATGTGTGTCAGGTAAATGCTGTGCCACTGGGATAATATCATTTTTCAAACAATAATTAGAAATAGTTCTTGTTGCTCATAAGTATAAAAATAACTCTAAAAATATATCATTTTGTTTCCAAATTTTTTCTTGCTATATTAATTTAAAGGCATTAGCTAATTTTTTATACATTTACTATTTTGTTTTGTTTTAGACATTTAGAGATTGCTTCAATTTAATTCTTTAAAAATTCATTCTCTGTGTGTGTGTGTGTGTGTGTGTGTGTGGTCTTCCTTGCATTATGTGAGTCCTGGGGATTGGATGAAGGTCAGCAGGCTGTTTGCTGAGCCATCTCACCATATACAGAAAAATAATAAAACAATAATAAAAATGTATTTGTAAAGCTTCCCACTGTAATGAAGTTTCATTGTCGGCATGAAGAGTTAATCTAGAGCCTCTGACTTACAAGTCTTGGGTTAAGTTGTTATTTTCTTCATAATTACACAGCCTTTTAGTAGACATTGCTATGATATTTACATTGAAGTCAGAGACAGAGTAGTCTGGAAATAACTCGGTTGTTAGGCATAGACAATGCCTCAGCCTTGTGACCTTTGAGTTAAAAAAAGAGAAGGTAGTATTGAACCTATTCGTGAGTACCTTGTGCTTTATTTTCACAGAGATTGTACTAGACACTTGAAATGATTATCATTGAAGATATTACCATACTAAAATTAACCAGCAAGATTATAGTCAGTGCAATAGCTGATAAGATGAAAAATATTTAGTCACTAATATTCTTTTATAGATTTAGAACATTCATATAATTAAATTATATGCCATTTTTCTAGAGATAGACTGATTCATATTTAATTCTATAATATATATACTTAAGTATATCTTATCAGATTAGTAAGTGATATATTTTTTATCTGACAATTTTACATGTTATATATGCTGTAAAATGAACAAAATTATTAAAAACTTGAAGAAATTTAAATAGGCTTTTGAGAATTACACTTTTCTAACAATACTGGAATATCACAGATCTAATATGAACATTAAATTTACCAAATGTTTCTGATTTTTTGTAAGTTATTTAAATTCTTCATGCCATAATTTTCTCTAAATGGTTTTTCTTACCTATATTTTCAATTTGTTAGGAAGATTAAGTGCGATGGTATTGTAATCCATTTAATCTTCAGCATAGAGTAAATGTCATATAAGATACATATATCAGAAGCTTAAGTCCAAGTGGATCAAGGACCTCCACATCAAACCAGATACACTCAAACTAATAGAAGAAAAAGTGGGGAAGCATCTCGAACACATGGGCACTGGAAAAAAATTCCTGAACAAAACACCAATGGCTTATGCTCTAAGATCAAGAGTCGACAAATGGGATCTCATAAAACTGCAAAGCTTCTGTAAGGCAAAGGACACTGTTGTTAGGACAAAATGGCAACCAACAGATTGCGAAAAGATCTTTACCAATCCTACAACTGATAAAGGGCTTATATCCAAAATATACAAAGAACTCAAGTTAGACTGCAGGGAGACAAATAACCCTATTAAAATGGGGTTCAGAGC
>NW_022652196.1:0-2347 GCF_011064425.1 Rattus rattus
GTTTCTGTGTTCAGCCCTAGCTGTCCTGGAACTCACGCTGTAGACCAGGCTGGCCTCAAACTCAGAGATCTTGCTGCCTCTGCCTCTGACGTGCTGGGATTAAAAGGTGCCACCACCACCACCACCACCAGCACCCGGCTGTTCATAGTATCTTATCACAGCAACAGGAACGTGGCTGGTACAGGCCTCCGTGCAGCCTTGGCTAACTTCACAGTCATTGGTCCACCAAGTGAGCGTCACTGGGTGTACACACACATCACACGCAGAACACAGCGGTACCCAGACATGGCACCGTGGAAGTTGAGAAAAACAGGGACATGCAGGTCCCTCTAACCTTGTCCCTACTTCCTGTAGTGCTGTCCCTTTGGTAGTTCATGATAACATTCGTCTCAGGGTCCTCTGTTTTATACACCAAGGCTTAGAGAAGTCTGAGCAGGCAGACCTCACTGGAGGACCCTGTCTCGCTGTTGTTGCTGTTGTTTTTATCAAATTATAGTTCTACGTAGAAAAACTTAGTTTACATAGAAAATTTTCTACTTTTTCATGGAACATGATTATAAACCACATAATCTGTGGCTGGAGAGGCGGCTCAGTGGGTAAGAGCGCTTGGTATATAATCATGAAGATATGAGTTCAGACTCTGGCACAAACAAACACAAACGAACCAAACAAAAAACAGGAGAAGTTGAAAAGTGGCTATGATCCTAACAGTGTGGAGCTCAGCCATGAGAGCCTCACTGGGGCTTGCTGGTCTCCACCTATCTCCAGGTTCTGTTAGAGACCCTGACTGAAGGGAATAAAGCCGAAGGTGGAGAGAGGGTCTTCCTCTAGGCTCTGTGAGTGCGTGCACACATATGCATGTACATACACACACAAACACACACACACACACACATCTCTCCTATCCTCCAGTGCACACATGCACATGTGCACACACACACACCTCCTATCCTCTAGTGCACACATGCACATGTGCACACACACACACACACACCTCCTATCCTCCAGTGCACATGTACATGTACACACACACATACACACCTCCTATCCTCCAGTGCACACATGCACATGTGCACACACACATACACACACACCTCCTATCCTCTAGTGCACACATGCACATGTACACACACACACACCTCCTATCCTCCAGTGTACACATGTGCTTGTGCACACACACAAACACACACACACACACACACACCCCTCCTATCCTCCACTGTGTTTATATTTTCTGTTGTACTTGCCCTCCATAACAAGTATGCTCTTAGTAAACACTCACTTAAAGCACTTACTGTTTGTCGTTTAACAGTTTGTTCAGAAGTTGAAATATCCTACCCTGTAGGGAAGCTCCTTAAGCAGGAAGGTAAACAACTCAGAATAGCTTCAGGAAGTCCCTGAAATGGACTAGGTTAGCTGCCAGAGTAAGCAATAAGGAAGACTGAGAGCCTATTGGCAGCCTAGAAGAGGGTAGACCAACTGAGGCACCTACCAGGAAAGGATATGCTCCAACCTGTTGAGCTGCCCACAGGCTGTGCGGTGTGCCCCAGGCTCCCAGGTTGTGAGCTGTCATTCATGCTGAGGTGTGCTTTGGTGATGTCCCTGTCTTTGAGTCATTCCTGCTGCTACAAGTATCACCCATATTACTGTAAGCAGGCCCAGTAGAACTCATTGGTTCACCGTGTTGTATTTCAGTGGTATCCATGCTTTGGTCTGTCGTGGGGTGAGTAGATGTAGGTGTAGCATCTCCCCAGGAAAAGTTTTATCACACGGTCTTGTTGCTTTCACTAGAGTGGACGATGCCCTCCCATTCCATGTTCTCTTCTTTATGCAAATGTGGACATGAATGTATCTTGAACGAACAGACGGATGGATGGATGGATGGATGTTTTTGAACAGAAGGATGTCTTCTAAGAAGAACAGCTATCTGTTACTATAGAGATGGCTGCCATAACCTCCCAGCAGCTGTTTCAGACCTTATGGCTGCCTACACTGGTGCTGGAGATGATTCCCCTGGATCACTTTTTCCTGTTAGAAAAACTGGTCCCATTGGAGCTGCAAATCCACAGTGAATGGGAACAGCAGGATGTGGTGTCACCAATGGCCGACTTTCCCGTTGGAGAGTAGTCCTCTCTAGAGGGTAGGCTAGGCAGCTGTGTGCCTGCTCCCTTGGTAAATGTTTTCCTCCCATTGTGTTTTCTTCCAGTTTGGTCCAGGCAGGGACCAAACTTGCTGAAGGGTAAGTTCAGCCTCAACAAAGCAAAGAGAAGCACCCTCCGATGCATAGCTGAGAGGCTTCACTTGGGGTTGCTGGGTCTAAGAGCCCCAGCACCAAGAAGGAATCTGA
>NW_022652197.1:0-2458 GCF_011064425.1 Rattus rattus
TACACAATGGAATATTACTCAGCTATCAAAAACAACGACTTTATGAAATTCGTAGGCAAATGGTTGGAACTGGAAAATATCATCCTGAGTGAGCTAACCCAATCACAGAAAAACATACATGGTATGCACTCATTGATAAGTGGCTATTAGCCCAAATGCTTGAATTACCCTAGATGCCTAGAACAAATGAAACTCAAGATAGATGATCAAAATGTGAATGCTTCACTCCTTCTTTAAAAGGGGAACAAGAATACCCTTGGCAGGGAATAGAGAGGCAAAGATTAAAACAGACACAGAAGGAACACCCATTCAGAGCCTGCCCCACATGTGGCCCATACATATACAGCCATCCAATTAGACAAGATGGATGAAGCAAAGAAGTGCAGACCGACAGGAGCCAGATGTAGATCTCTCCTGAGAGACACAGCCAGAATACATCAAATACAGAGGCGAATGCCAGCAGCAAACCACTGAACTGAGAACGGGACCCCCGTTGAAGGAATCAGAGAAAGAACTGGAAGAGCTTGAAGGGGCTTGAGACCCCTTATGAACAACTATGCCAAGCAACCAGAGCTTCTAGGGACTAAGCCACTACCCACAGACTATACATGAACTGACCCTGGACTCTAACCTCATAGGTAGCAATGAACAGCCTAGTAAGAGCACCAGTGGAAGGGGAAGCCCTGGGTCCTGCTAAGACTGAACCCCCAGTGAACGTGATTGTTGGGGGGAGGGCGGCAATGGGGGGAGGGTGGGGAGGGGAACACCCATAAAGAAGGGGAGGGGGAGGGATTAGGGGGATGTTTGCCCGGAAACCGGGAAAGGGAATAACACTCGAAATGTAAATAAGAAATACTCAAGTTAATTAAAAAAAAAAAGAAAGAAAGAAAAGAAAGAAAGAAAGAAAGAAAGAAAGCCAAGACCTAGAGATGGGCAAACCTTGGCTTGCCTGTTTCCCATTGCCCACACAGACACTGCGGAGATCATATCTGGTACCCAGGTTTCCTTGCTCTGGACACCTAAAGAAGCATCTGCTACCCACAAATCCTGTCTCCGCTAGGCTTTTGGCTGGCTTTCTCAGTTTGTCTCCAGTCAGGAAAGACAAAAGACATTTACAAGAAAAGGAAAAGTGCATTGGCAAGAGCTGAACAGAATCAACCAGCAAAACTCCTCCCCCTGCCCTCAGCAGCGCCCCCGCCCTCAGCAGGACCCGCCCACAGCAGCCAGACTGGTTTTCACTGATGGCAGTCAGTGCTCTCAGAACCTTTTTGTCCTTGGTTTTAAATGACCTCATCCTCGAAGTGCAGAAGCCAGAGCAGCAGAGTTGGCACCAGCAGGCCATCTCCTTAGAATTGCAGCATCCCCGCCCCGCCCCCTGACTGAAATCGCTTCATTTTACCAAGATCTCCCGAGTGATTCAGAGGCCCAAGAATGATCTCAAAGCTCACTGATAGGGTTTTCTGAGAGTCAAGATAAAACTTCAAAGTGGGCAACTGAAGACAGAAGCAAAGTTAACCGTGTAACATGAGATACAGTTTCTCTAAGGGATGTAGGGTCGTCTGTGAATGGTAGCTTGTACCGTAGAAATGTGAAGGAACATGTAGAGAAGTGGGGGTGTAAATATAGTGTAAAAAGACAGACTTTTAAATGTTCCAAAGAGGGGTTGGGGATTTAGCTCAGTGGTAGAGCGCTTGCCTAGCAAGCACAAGGCCCTGGGTTCGGTCCCCAGCTCCGAAAAAAAGAAAAAGAAGAAAAAAAAAAGCCTTAAATGTTCCAAAGGGGTTCACTGTCACCTTGGAGTACAGGAAATGTACTAGCATCTGAACAGTTACATAAGAGATGAGGTCTGACTCTGTACCCAAGATGACCTTGAACTCACAGCAATACCCCTGTCTCAGCCTCCAACATGAGCTGTCACCTTAGTTTATTTTTTAAATAGCAAAAATTTAGTTCCCCATTAAGTGAAAAAACCTGATTTAATCAATTGCCCCAATACAACATTTCACAATATTAAATTTTTATAAGAAAACAAAAAGTATATATCTTACTATGTAGCCTGGGCTGCCCTAGAACTAGCTATGCAGACTAGGCTGGCCTCAAATTCAGAGAGCTGCCTACCTCTGCCTCCTGAGTGCTAGGATTAGAGACATATGCTATCAAGCCTGTACACACACACACACACACACACACACACACACACGCACGCACGCACGCACGGGGGTGGGGGGTGTAAACAATTTAGGAAACAAGTTAAGGTAGATGACCCAAGTTCAACTTCAGGTTCACTTTCAGCTCATCTAAATTGGCTTGGTTTGATTCATCCAACAAACACCAGTTCCCTGGTTTATGCGGAGTTACAAATTGCAAGGAATGTAGCCACCCACACAGCAACCAGTGTAGAAGCTTTGGGCTTTAGAATTGCAGGCAGTTCCTGAAAATTCAGCTCAAAGAGAGGAGA
>NW_022652198.1:0-2456 GCF_011064425.1 Rattus rattus
GAGCCCCTGCCTAGAATCCCCCAGTGAGGGGCTGGGGCGTGGCTCAGTGGTAGAGCCCCTGCCTAGAATCCCCCAGTGAGTGACTTATACATGAAACCCTGAGTTTTAACCTCAGTCCAAGAAGAAAAGAAGAAAGGGAGAAAGTAAGGAACGAAGGAAGGAAGGGAAAGAAGACAGAAGGATGAGCCTTGCCTATCATTAGCTTTAGCTTCCCCTTAGCTGGTAACCGAAAAGGTTTTCAGCCAAAAACTGAGAAGAAAAACCCCAGACAACGAAGAGTTCACTGCACGGTGCACGTTCAGCAGCCCCCATAACTCGTGCCTTGTTTCTTCTCATGGTGCTCACTCTTCTCACGTCGTGTGTGCTTCTTCAAATGTCATCTTTCCAGAAGGAGAAAGTAGCTGTTTGTTTCCTGCTGTGCAGAGGGTTGAAGGGTCCTTACAGATTTTTAACGTTGTACTGAGAGAAGCAAGCAGGTAACCCAGACACAGAGAACAGAGAGCGGGTGTGGCTGACCTTAAGGGTCTCCTGTCCTGGGTGAGGGTGGGAGGCAGATACACAGCAGCATCTGTGTCTTTGGAAGGAAGAGGGGCCTGGGGATCCCTACTTATACTGCCCAGCAGGCCCACTTTGCTGTCTTTTTTCCCTGGAGGTGAAATCTAGGACAAGTACCCTACCACTGAGCCACGCCCCCAGCCCTTCACTGGGGGATTCTAGGCAGGGGATCCCCCACTGAGCCACGCCCCCAGCCCCTTACTGGGGGATTCTAGACAGGGCTCTACCACTGGGCAACACCCCCAGCCCCTCACTGGGGGATTCTAGGCAGGGCTCTACCACTGAGCCACGCCCCCAGCCCCTCAATGGGGGAATTCTAGGCAGGGGCTCTACCACTGAGCCACACCCCCAACCCCTCACTGGGGGATTCTAGGCAGGGGCTCTACCACTGAGCCACGCCCCCAGCCCTCACTGGTTAGTCTTAAGTAAACACTTTATCCACGAAGCCATGTCCCCAGCCACTGGTTTTTCTAAACTGATTCAAACTGAGCTTGAATCTACTCATCGCCTAGGCCAACCTTGGACTAGTGCTTCTCCAACTTCAGCCTCCTGAGGACTGGGATTACTATGCACTATGTCTGACAAGATTCATTTTTTTTATCTAGACTGTTTACTTAGGGCCTTGGGCTGGGTTTGAGGTGGCGTACTGAAGCCGTAGCCTCCCTCTTCTTACGAGCCCCATGCTACTGATGCCAGACCTGAGGGTCAACAATGGTTAGCTGACCCTTCCTGGTCCCGGAGGGCACGCACATTCCCCACCCAGCCTCATACACTGATGTCTAGCTTTGGATTGCCCAGAGCTTCCACCTTTATTTAAGCAAGACATGGAAAACTCACTCTCTTGGCGGGAGCTGAACCATTGGCACGAGCCTGTGCAGGAGGCGGGGGCATGGGATGGGGGTCAATTGCATTCCCTTCTTTATGGTTCTGTCTGTTCAGAAGTGGCCGTGTGGGAGTTGGGGTCATCGTCACCTAATGAACGGCCCTGAGTTTAAGGGTTGGGATTGCACAGCGTTGGACATACTCTCGGCTCCACATGAGAGCCGTGCCTTTATCTGTTTTTAATTGCAATATAAAATTTCTTTGCCAAGTGGACTGTTGCAGCCAGCTTGGCTTGGTGGGCAAACGTGTCTTTGGGTTGTGTCCAGGAAGGCGTTTCCCTTCATCCTGTGCCCTTGATTCCCCAGGAATGGCCATCTGTTGAAGCTTCCCAGTGGCTTGGAGGCAGCATACACGAGACCGGGTCCTCCTGCACGGGTGAAAGGGGACAGGGTCCACAGCCCTAGCCGATGTGGCCTCACTTCACTGAGTGATGGGGAGCCTCTGTCAGCGGCTCTTCAGCCCCCCTCCTGGTCAAAGTTAGCATGACTGGTTTGCTCCAGAAAAGGGAATATAAATAAGGACCATCACACCTTGACAGGTTGACAGGCGTGACAACCAGAGTAAATCCCTGTGTCTGAGACTCTGTGGAGAAGAGGTGATTTAGCAGAGCCAGCTGCCGTCACCAGAAGAAAATAATTAAGGAACGCCGTGGTGGAGAGGGAAACGGAGCGGCTGCAGCGGGTCCCTTCTGGTGAAGGGATCTGTCATCGTTGGCAGCAGGAGAGGACCCCACGCGCCAAAGAGAAATGAGCTCTGGAAGCTTTTGCTGAACACAGAGAGGATGGGTTGGGGAGGCAGGCGCGGGTGAGGATGGAATAGACTGAGGATGAGGGGTCACCTGGCAGGGGCTTCACCTCCAAGCCAGGCACTCATCCCTCGCCCCACTTCTGCATGGAGCTCCCCCTCACCCAGTCTCTTTGGAAGAGACCAGAAGGGGTTGGGGATTTAGCTCAGCGGTAGAGCGCTTGCCTAGCAAGCGTAAGGCCCTGGGTTTGGTCCCCAGCTCCGGAAAAAAAAGA
>NW_022652199.1:0-2455 GCF_011064425.1 Rattus rattus
CACACACACACACACACACACACACACACACACACACACACAGAGAGAGAGAGAGAGAGAGAGAGAGAGAGAGAGAGAGAGAGAGAGAGAGATACACAGTGAGATGACTGTGAGGGTAGTCTTAGAAAGTTGATGGGATGGTATGAATAAGAGAATAAGATGAGAATTGGATGAACCGGGAGTTGGAAAAAAACTTTCCCTTTTATAATATCAGCAAGTAACATTTTAAATATAAATAGAACTGCACACTTCTAACATAGGAGGACACAGAGAAATGAGGACCATTTTTGAACAGGAGGCAGGGCTCTTGACACAGATGGAATGCTGAAACGATCTTCTTGGACTTTCAACATTTCCACAATGTAAGGGATATGTTTTTCATGTTTGCAAGGTATTTGTTTATAGGAATGCATAAAAACGCTAAGACTGTAGCTTTCTTACTGAATCTTTAACAATAACTTGTTCTTCTATTGTAACTTCTGTAAACTGTAGGGAATTTTATTGTTATTATCTCCTCCAGTAATTTATTCACCAGTGTGACAAATTCTCTTAAGAGTTATTGATTGAAAGCCTGCCATTTTTTAAGCTGGAATCTTGTAACTAAAATGTATTTGCTGAGCGTTTTAGGTAGAGACCAATAGAAATTTTCAAAAGCAGTTGGTAAAGAAAGTGATTTTATAAACACTAAGTTATAGAGGAAATGGGGGAGAGTAAACTGTAATCAGAATATTTTGTATGAAAAATGTCTATTTTTCATAATAAAGTACTATAAGCAGCGTTTGTAAGATTAAGAAAAATTGAAAAGTGATATGCACTTGTTTTTCACATAGGCGTGCAGGTATATCAGTGTTATGTTTTTACACATAGAGTCCTATAAATCCACACCAGTAGCAGGGAAAAAATTCTTATACAAAAGGATAGAAAGATACTTATAAGAACATTAAATTTCAGATAACATAAATATAATTATATGGTTGGTAAATAAAGAACAGGGAGCAAATTTTCTTATTTAGTATGTACTCAGCAAAATGGGACCCCATTAGTTATAAAGTAAAAAAAAAAAAAAAAGGACATTCAGTTGAGGGAGGACTAGGAGGAGCTTGAGGGATGAATATGATAAAAATATCAAAAATAATTATAGAGAACACACAAAAATCTTATATTAAATATAACCTGCAGTAAGAAGTTGTCACACTTGTAATATGGAGCCTATCTTGGAAGAAGGATGATTAAGAAAATACAGTTACTGAAAGGTGAAACAATTAAACAGCAGGTTGAAGCACACTTGAAAGGATAGGTGCACATAGTACATCAGAGAAAGGAAGTAGATACACAATAGCTTTAGATTCAGTAATTGGGTTAGAGTGATAGATATAACCTCTAGTAACATGAAGCAATCCATGCAGGAAGAGTAGGTAATTGACACATATATGGGTGTGTTTTTAGACATACTCTCAATCTTGTCTAGAATTATTTGAATTCTATGTCAGTCCCAAGACTCCTTCCATCCACAGTTCTTTAAGCACGCCATCCTGTCAGCAGAAAACCCAGCCACCTACCTAAACAATATCAAGATTTTTCTCTGGATTATCTTTCTATAGCTCACTGTTCACTTTTTATATTTTTCTTGACTTTTTTCTGTTCTCTGTTTGTTTTATATTATTTACCATTGCTGCTCTGGTGCTGACTTAGAATCTTCCAGTTATTTTTGGGTCCATTTTACATGTGATGTAGAAGGAAAAAAAACATTATGGTACTTGGCATATAGGTTTCTCATTAAATTACTCCAGAAAAAGAGAATTTGTTTCACAGGCACAGAAATAATAAGTGTCTTTTTTTCTGTAACTATATATAACCAGATGAAAAAGAAAATTCTAGACCCACATTCAGTTTTCATTTTTGCATTTATTTTATAAGCAAAATAAAACATACTCATTTTATATTTTTTCATCCAAAGAGTTTCGATTATGGTTTCTTTTCCCTCAACTCCTCTGAGATTTCCAACACTTTCCCTCTGATCAGACCCTGAATTCATACTATCTCTTTTGAAGTAAAAAAAAATGTGAAGGCAATAAAACAATAAAACAAGGGAACAGGGATAGAACAAAAACAAACAGAGGAAACGGAACCAAAGAAAAAGCAAAAATAATGTATGTAAACACTGAGACACATATGTTCCTACATATACACACGAATTGCTGAAAACCAAAAATCAAAATCCACAATATATACATCATAATGTTAAAAAGGTGGATACCTCCATTGTTGGTGGGATTGCAGACTGGTACAACCATTCTGGAAATCAGTCTGGAGGTTCCTCAGAAAATTGGACATTGAACTGCCTGAGGATCCAGCTATACCTCTCTTGGGCATATACCCAAAAGATGCCCCAACATATAAAAAAGACACGTGCTCCACTATGTTCATCGCAGCCTTATTTATAATAGCCAGAAGC
>NW_022652200.1:0-2454 GCF_011064425.1 Rattus rattus
AGAAAGAATAAAAAAAAAAAAAAAAAAAAAAAAAAAAAAAAAAAAAAAAAAAAAAAAAAAAAAAAAAAAGAACAAAAAAACAAGAAGGTTAGATAACCCAATATTTACCGAGCCCCTTTTTTGCTATTTTTACTGGAAACTTTATTACTTACATTTAAAGTGTTATCCCTTTTCCCAGTTTCTCACAGTGTCTGTGAGGATGCTCCTCCCTTTCTATGCAAACTACTCTCCCTGAGAGTTAGCAGTACTGAAACATCTGAAAGCATAATTATATTCCTGTTTAAATTTGGATACAAAATATGTCCATAACAGGCTTTTTCTAAACATCCTTACCTAAATCCCACTGTTTACTGAGGCCAAAATGCAGATGCAGGTATCCATGATAAGTGTATTGAAAATCCATTTCTCTAAGTATTTGCAATGTGAGATGCACATTCTAAATATCCAATTAATGCCATTAGTCCAACCAGGCAAAATGGGATGGCTTGAATATAAAATTATATTTGTGCATAGATCAGTGGCAAATTTTAGCGGCTCAACCCTATAGTACAGAAGGGTCATTCATAGGAAGATGAAAATGAAGAGGAGAAACTCAATGGTTTCTGCATAAAACTTTTTATTCTCATTGAATTCTAGTCTTATGCTTATCTACATGCCAGACATGTATATAGAATCTGCTTCTGAGAATATTTCACTACAATGACAGGGATGTGTTAGAATTAATGAGAGAGAGGCTTGTCACTTACTTCATCTTGATAACAGGAGATTCGATTTAGTGACCTCTTGTTTGTAATTCACATTAGTGATTGATGGCCTTGTTTTTTGTTTATCTCAGGAACTGTAATTTCAGAGTTAGTAATAAAGTAATAATGCATAATTTATGTTAAAATGCAACCAGTGATCTTCCTCTAAGGTGAACATAGTTAAGCTTTAAAAAAGTAGTTCATAGTCACACCTGCGAGGAAGTCAAATAAATGAAAATGTCTCAACTTCTATTAATCATTCATAATTACCAATGGAACAAAAGTCACAGTGTAAACCACTAATCCACTCCAGTAGATTATACTTGATTATACTGTATAAATGCAAAGGTTTGTCAAAAATTTAAAAGTGCTCATTCAATTTCAACCCAGGGGCTATTTTAATCGTGAAACTAGAGAAGGTCTCTGGGCTGTCTAGTCAGTGCCAGGCATTGGCTCACTCTCCAGTTGTGGGCTAAGGTTAGACCAATTATTAATTGGTCATTCCTACAAGTTCTGGATCAGCATTACCTTAGCACATCTGGGGAAGAAAAAAAAATGAAAGAAATTCAATGAAATGATTCCTAATGATATTCTGCTATAGATGTGTGCCTATCCTAATTATTATCAGAAAGTTATCATCCAGCAACTGATGGGAACAGATGCAGAGACCCACAGTCAAACAGTAGGCATAGCCAGAAGAATCCCACAGGAAATAGAGAGGAAGGCTTGTAGAAGCCATGGTGGACACCGTGTGAACACAGCCTACAGAATCAACTAAACAAGGCTCATAAGGGCTCACAGAGACTGAAGCAACAAACATAGACCCCGCATGGGTCTGAGCTAAGTCCTCAGCATATAGGGAGAAAAGGGGAGTCAGAGAGGAAATGAGGGGAGTGGAGAGAGGGGAACTGCAACTGGAATATAATATATGACAGAAGAATAATAAAGCAGCAAACCATTGAACTGAGAATGGGGTCCCTGTTGGAGGAGTTAGAGAAATGATTGAAGGAGCTGAAGGGGTTTGCAACCCCATAAGAACAACAATACCACCAACCAGAGCTCCCAGGGACTAAACCAAAGACTACACATGGACAGATCCATGGCTCCAGCTGCATATGTAGCAGAGAATGGCCTTATTGGGCACCAATGGGTGGAGAAGCCCTTGGTCCTGCCAAGGCTGGATCCCCCCAGTGTAGGGGAATGTCAGGGCAGGGAGGTGGGAACTGGGGTTGGTTAGGGAGGGGGAAAACCCTTATAGAAGAAGGGAGATGGGGATGGGATGGGAGCTTATGTCCGGAAAACTGGGAAAGGGGATAACATTTGAAATGTAAATAAATATCCAATAAAAAATTTTAAAAAGGAAAAAAGGAAAAAATATAAATATAAAAATAAAGAAACCAGAGAAGATGATGAAAGACTGTACCTCAAAAGACCACAGCTAAGAAACATGAAATCTCCCATTTACACATACTTGATGTTTTGTTTCTTAAATGTAAAGAAAAATAAGAAACAAAGTGGCTAACATTAAACTAAATGGAGAGAAACTTGAAGCAATCCCACTAAAATCAGGGACTAGACAAGGCTGCCCACTCTCTCCCTACTTATTCAATATAGTTCTTGAAGTTCTAGCCAGAGCAATCAGACAACAAAAGGAGGTCAAGGGGATACAGATCGGAAAAGAAGAAGTCAAAATATCACTATTTGCAGATGA
>NW_022652201.1:0-2449 GCF_011064425.1 Rattus rattus
AAAAAAAAAAAAAAAAAAAAAAAAGAGAGAGAGAGCAATTCCATTCTGTTCTAGTATACAGTAAATATGGATGATTGTTTTTATTTATAAATTATAACAGTGACAGTGTGAGTATAAAACCAATGTCAATGAAAAAAGTTAAAGAAGTGATGTAATGAGAATATGAAATGTCAAATTTGGGTCTTCTCTTTACTTTTAACATAGAAAATCTGGAGAAAAGATGCAGAAGTAAATCGTAGGAGTCTAAAACGTTTCCAAGCACCTTCTCTTCTTTTCCTACAGTTAAGACATTGGCGATGTTAGTTTTCGGGGGGGAAAGTGTGACAAGACATTTATAGGGACCATGTTAATTATGTCCATGCTGACATGCACAAAAATATTCAGTTTTTAAAAAGTTTTATTCATGCATAATTATATAAAACATTCCAGCAGTAGCTGCTGTACAGGAGGTATTTTTGAGACAGGGGCTCATGCTGCGCAGGCAGGTCTTGAACTTACTATATAGCCAAGAATAACCTTGAACTTCTGGCCCTATCTCTGCCTCCTTAGTGTTGGAATGACAAGCATGAGCTACCACACTCGGCTGATGCAGTGCTGAGGACTGAGCCTAGGGCTCATGCCTAGGAAAGCACTAGTTTCTACTGAGCTGCAACCCATCTTGAAATTAAGATAAATGTCTTGTTTCCACAGCTCTACAGGTTCTTCTGGAAGACAGGTATAGCCAATGCACACTCTTACTTTGCTGTCTAAGGTCTGTTTGGAGGAGAGAGTAGGTACTGGGTAATGAACCCATAGCCTTGTGCATACTAGGCATGTGCACTCACCATTGAGCTTCAACCCTAGTCCCGGATGTTTATATTTTGAAAAACATTACGAGTATTTTTTTAACTTAGAAAAATCAAGAACAATAGTATTGACTATTTTGAGACAGCTTTGTTATGCAGCCTAGATGACCTTCACTATGATAACCTAGATGGCATTCACTATGCAGCCCCAGACCGCCCATGTCCTCCCTTAGCCTTCAAAGTACTGAGATTACAGGCGAGTAGTGCTATCCTTGGACTCCGAAAATGATTAACTACTTGAATGCAGTTAATAATGACGCATAACATCACTCTTTATGCAACCTTATAAATACACCATAGGTAATGTGCATTGTCTGATGCATAAATTAAAATAACATTATATAATACAAAATTCTATAATAAAATTTCAGACTTCAGAAACCTCTTTAAATCCACAAATTTAATGACTGTAAGTCATATTGATCCAATATACCTTAATTTTGTAATTTGTTATAACCCTTTATTAGAATGTTTATCAACAAAAAATGTTTGGGTCCACTGCTTTGGGACTTCTATCCTAAGCCCTGCCTGCCACCCATTGTTTTCCAGAGACTCTTGAGCCATAGACTTGGAACAGTAGGATCTGCTGTCCTTCCACTGCCTCTCCCCTTCCTGTCTCCCTCCCCCTCCCTACCTCTCTCAGTCCCATCCTCCAGACTCTCATTCAAACCTATCCCTATCACCTGCTGCCATTTAAGCTCGGCAGTGGCTCCATGCAGCTGGTTACGAAGCTCGGTTCCACTCCTCATTGCTCTCTCCTTCTGGATTTTCATCCAGCCCTGCCCACCCTGCTCCTAGGTTCTTGGAGCCAAAAGGTCATACAAACAACATAAGCCACACTCAAACTCAAACTCAAACTCCAAAAGCCTAAGTCTCACAATAAAAAAACACAAGCAAACTCCTTCATGAAATAAGGAGGACAATTTGTGATGTGTGCTGGCTGACGTGTATCAAATAGACACACTAGAGTCATCAGAGAGGAAGGAGCTTCAGCTGAGGAAAGGCCTCCATGGGGTCCAGCTGTTTGGACATGGTCTGTCTGTGTAACCTTGGCTGTTCTGGAATTCACTCTGTAGTCCAAGCTGGCCTTGAACTCAGAGATCCAACTGCCTCTGCCTCCCAAGTGCTTGGAATAAAAGTGTGTGCCACCTCTGCCCAGCCATAAAGCATTTTCTCAATTAGTGATCAATGTGGGGGAGGACCCACCCCTGGAATGGTGAGCCTGGGTTCTATAAGAAAGCAGGCAGAATAAGGCAGTAAACAGTAAACCTGGGGTAAACCCTCCAAGGCTTCTATATCAGCTTCTGCCTCCAGGTTACCGCCCTGTTTGAGCTCCTGACTTCACTGCCTTTGAATTGTCGATGGAATCATGAGCAAAACAAAGCCCCTCTTCCCCCCAAGTTGTTTTTGGTCATGTTTTCTTTTTTATTCTCACAGCAATAGTAACCACAACTAAGACAATAGTTTTAAAAAATTCAATTAAAAGATAAAAATACTGAAGAAAGCAGAAATGAAGACAATGATGATGAATTCAGAAAGCCTAATAAAGAACTCCATGGTAAGGCTCACTAACAGAAAGAATCATACAGAAGACAGAATAATAG
>NW_022652202.1:0-2427 GCF_011064425.1 Rattus rattus
ACCTTTAATCACAGTATTTGAGAGACAGAGGTGAGCTAATCTCTACGAGGTCAAGGCCAGCCAGGCACACATGAGTAGTTCTAGGCTAGCCAGGGTTGCACAGGGGAAACCCTGACTCAAAAACAAATAAATAAATTTAATTAATTAATTAACAGAAAAGGAAGAAAAAAGCAAGAAAGGAAGTAAGGAAGGAGAAAGAAAGAGAGAGGGAGGGAGGGAGGGAGGGAGGGAGGGAGGAAGGAAGGAAGGAAGGAAGAGAAAGAAAGAAAGGAAGAAAGAAAGAAAGAAGGAAAGAAAGAAAGAAAGAAGGAAAGAAAGAAAGAAGGTTTAGGATTTGGATCATTTTGAATTTTTGGATTTCTAAAGTAGAATCACTTAGCCTGTAGCTAGAGAATTTTTACTTCATGTTGCATCTTGGGTTTTTTTCACACGTGTTTTCTCATGTTCGGTGCTGTGTGTGCCCTGCTAGCTGGCCCTCCAGCTTCCAGGGATTTAGTGTCAGGATTATAGACATGAGGTACAGCATCCAGCTTTACATGAGTTCTGGTTGTCCAAGCTCAGGTCTTCACAATTGCATGGCAACTGCTGTACCACCCAGCCATCTCCCAGCCCTGTTACTATCACCAGTCAGTTCATCTGTGGCCTAATATAAGATCTTCTTTCTCTAGAGAAAGCCCATGTGCTCATCCCATGGCTGTAGAATAGAATGTCCTGTGTATGTTAAGCACATTTGACCCATGGTTTAATTGATGTTCCTTGGTTGGTTGGTTGGTTGGTTGGTTGGTTGGTTGGTTGGTTGAATGTTGGTATTGTTATTATTGTTGTTGCTGTTGTTGTTCTTTATTTGGTTTGGATGGTTGGTTGGTTGGTTGGTTGGTTGGTTGGTTGGTTGGTTGGTTAGTTGGGTGGTTGGTTAGTTGGTCGGTTGGTTGTGAGTTATCTCTTAATGCAAATCACTGTTGATGTCCCTGACTGTTTTAGAGCCTCTACCTGTCTTTAGGTCTAATGGTGTTGGTTTTATGATATGAGGTGCTGATAAATTAGATGTGGGTAGATACACAGTCTGTCTTCCTGTTGACTCAGTCCACTGAGCATCATTGAAAGCTCGTCTCATCTTCCAGCTTTCTCTTGTTTATTTTGGCAAATAGAACTACTCACTCCCACTCTCGGTTCTCATTAGCTTAGACTGTCATTTCCTTTCCCCTCAATTTGAAATTTGAGTGTGTGTGTGTGTGTGTGTGTGTGTGTTGTTTTCATGCACACCAGTGAAATAAGTTCTCTTCTGGGGAAGTTTTCTTAGATCATTTTAATAGAGTTCATTCATTATTTGTGAATTTCATGCATCTATACAATGCTGAATCCATGGAGGGTTTACTGTTTACTGGCTTGCTCCTCATGGCTTGCTCAGTCTGTTTTCTTACAGAGCTCAGGTCAACCACAAGGGGCCAGGTCCTCCCATATCAATCACTAATTAAGAAAATGCTTTTCAGGTTTCTGTACAGCCTGATCTTCTTACAGAGGCATTTTCTCAATTGAAGCTCTCTCCTTTCAGGTAACTCTCTCTTGTGTCAAGTTGACAGAAAACTAACCGGCACAGAGTGGGGGTGGGAGGTTGGAAAGTCTTTGTTTCTCTTTCATTTCTGAGGGATAGATAGCCTCAACTGGCTAAGGTTGGGGCTTTAAGGATTAGAAACAGGTCAACACTCTGTATCCTCTGGTCTCCCTGAGAAACTCACTGTTACTTTAATGAGGATACCCTTGGCATTTGTTTTACACATGTTAAAATCTTTCCTTGGTCTCACTCTCCTAACAGTCTGAATTTGAACATCATGATACTGTTTCCTAGCCATGTCAGTGAGAGCCCTAGGAGATATCTGTACATGGGGGTTGGTCACTTTCTCAGGACTAAGGAATTTTACATTTTTATCTTATTGAATACGTTTTCTACCCTCTTAGCTTGATTTTCAGTGCTTTCATATGTTCCAAAATAAAGATATTTGTTTTATTGTGTCCTGCACATTTATTGCAGGTTTATTTATTTTGGGTATGTCTGATCTGGGTGCAACACCGTGCTTATGTGGAGATCAGAGTCCAGCATTGTGGAGGTGATAAGATTCATCCCATTTTTACCACATTTTTATTTATTTTGTATGTGTATGAGTGAGTTGGCATGAGAACAACTTTGTTAGTTCAGCTCTCTCCTGCCACCAAGGGGTCCTTGGACTTCAACTCACTTCTACAGGCTTGGCAGAAGACACCTTTACCCACTGAGTCATCTTGCCAACCTGCCCATATGTTTAAATTCGTTTCCGTACTCTTTTTTTTTTTCTAACCAAGATATTTCAAAATGCCTGTCATCAAGTTCGGGTATTTTTCTTGCATTTGAAATATTTGATGGTTGAGGCTTTCAAATGTGTTTTTGCACTT
>NW_022652203.1:0-2501 GCF_011064425.1 Rattus rattus
TGATATTTTCCAGTTCCAACCATTTGCCTACGAATTTCATAAAGTCATTGTTTTTGATAGCTGAGTAATATTCCATTGTGTAGATGTACCACATTTTCTGTATCCATTCCTCTGTTGAAGGGCATCTGGGTTCTTTCTAGCTTCTGGCTATTATAAATAAGGCTGCGATGAACATAGTGGAGCACGTGTCTTTTTTATAGTGTTTGTTTTTTTAAAGAATATAGGTAGGTCTGTAAGAGAAAAAGTATAAATAATCTAAACTACTATAGAAAAGGCCTTTGCCGCAGGATCCTTGTGGTTTCCGCCAGAATGGAAAATTCACAGAACTTAAGAAAATGTTGGTTGTATCCAGAAGCAATTTCAGAAACAGACCTGAGGTTGACAGCGGATGTTCAGTAGGACCCCATGGGCTTTGAAGTTTTAAAAAGGTGACCACTGACAAACACACTGAGTGTGTGGTGGTTTAAAAAAGGTGATCACTAGCAAACACACTGAGTGTGTGGTGGTTTGAATGCTATGGCTCCCTTGGGCTTGTATGTTTGAATACTTGATCGCTAGTTGGTAGAACAGTTTGGGAAGGATTAGGAGATGTGGCTTAGTGGGAGGAAGTGTGTCCCTGGGGGCAGCTTCAAGGTCCCAGCAGCCCACCCATTCCCAGTTAGTCTTTCTCTGTCTCCCTCTTACAGGTAAGGAGGTAAACCCTCAGCTACCACTCAGCACCATGTCTGCCTGCCACGTCTCCCCACCATGACAGCAGGTCCTGGACTCATGTCCTCATAAGCCTCGAAGTAACTATTTTCTTTTATAAGTTGTCTTGGTCATGGTGATTTGTCATGGCCATTGGAAAGTAACCAAGGAAGGTTGCTTGGTTGTAGTCACAGTCTTAACCACAGAGATGGTCTGAGAAACCCCAGTCCCTCCACATTCCATGCAGACAACTTTCAAGGCAGCATTTTCTCCTTAATTCTATACATGCCAAGAAGATATGTGAATATAACAGTTCAATAAATGTCAGGTCACCTGGTCACACGCTGCTTAACCCTTCTGTGTTTAGGATTTCCCTGCATTTTCCCAACATTTACTGAATGAGTTGTTTTAAATCTCCCACGATGTCACAAGTCTTCAGTTTCTTATGTTTTCCATTGAGCTTTCCCTTCGTGTTGAGACTATGTTGTTAGGGACATGTAGGTTCAGTAGTGTTACTATCTGTCCAGACAACAGAGGCCTTTTCTAACCATGTAATGCTTTGCTTACATTTTGTTGGAAAGGCTCCATCTTATTTTGGTTAGCGCCTCTCAGCTTAGCTCTACCTTCTGATCAGCATTCTTTTGCTTTTGAACCTTAATAGTGGAAACTGAGCTCATTGGCTTGTGTTTTGGGGGGCTGTGTGTTTACGTTTCATGATTAAGCACACATGTGCTTGGCTGCTCTCCTCTTGGATTCCAGCTGACCCACTCTGTGTCTCTGTCTCTTGACCTACTTTCTTGACCCTGTTGAATTTAAAGTCATATGGTCATATTCTCTCTCTCTCTCTCTCTCTCTCTCTCTCTCTCTCTCTCTCTCTCTCCATATATATATATATGTGTATATATATATATATATATATATATATATATATATATATATATATATCTTCCCCTTCCCCTCTCTTCTCCTCCCCTCCCACTCCCCTCTCCTTCCCTTGCATCACTTAACTAGGACTTTCTTGCTTTGTCTAGGTTCTCTTAACAGTTACCTAGGCTATGAACTGAAATCCAGGGTTGGCCAGCATCTCCCTCCACTCTAACCTGACAAGGATGTTAGCAGGCTGGGGTTTCCATCACTCCTTCTCTGTCTGCTTCTGTCAATTGGGATGTTGGTTTTAGCCCATCTGATACTCCATACACATAAATACATGAACAAAAATAGAGATCATTTTTATCCATTACTTCATAACGTTCTGTTTTATTTGGTCCACACGTTTAACACTACCTTTACTCCCTGGCATTTCAGATTTTATGTCACTCCTACTCAGTCCCAAGTATGAATTCCGGAATGTTCTGTGTTGAGAGTTCTCACACGGCAGGGGCAGAAGGCTGAGAATGAGCATTTTCATTCTTCAGAGAAAGGTTCTACTCTTGGTTACACAATTGTCCTCAGCACATTAACATATGTCCTCAGCACATTAACATATGTCTTCTGTTACCTTCTGGTTATGACTATTAGTAAGCCATCCGGCTGACCATGTGTCTACAAGGTATCATCCTCTTCTTTGTTTTTAATGTTCTCTCCCCATTTTGTGTGTGTTTGAGTGTGAGTGAGAGTGTGAGTGTGTGTGTGTGTGAGTGTGTGTGTGTGTGAGTGTGAGTGAGTGAGTGGTGTGAGAGTGTGAGTGAGAGTGTGAGTATGTGATTGTGTGTCTGTGTGGGTGTGTTTTGTGAGTGTGAGGGTGTGTGTATGTGTGTGTATGATGTGTGTGTGAGTGTGTATGAGTGTGTGTGAGTGTGTATGAGTGTGTGCGT
>NW_022652204.1:0-2463 GCF_011064425.1 Rattus rattus
GAGCTGGGGACCGAACCCAGGGCCTTGTGCTTGCTAGGCAAGCGCTCTACCACTGAGCTAAATCCCCAACCCCTCTAAGCTGACTTTTTAATGTGTCTATGCTGCTCCCCCACCTCATGGCCCAGTCATGCTGCTGCTACTGTCCCCATGCTGTCCCCATGCTGTCCCCCATGATGCTCTCCCATCTCATGGTTGGAAAAGAACGCTCTTGATGTCATTCGAAGAAGCACCCAAAATTAACCTGATGAGGCATTTCTTTTTGCAAAAAAATAAATAAATAAAAGGGGGGGGAGGGTTGTGTGCCATGACCTAATCTGGGCTAGCAAGCAGCAAGCAGCAAGCCTGGTGGCCAAGATGACCTCTACCTTGCATCCCTATAGGAAAAAAATTACATGAGTCTTTTCTGTCAAGTATTATAAATGTGTTTAGAACAAAGAATGTGAATTGTTTTTTTCTCTCCGTCTTTTTTGTTTCAATCACACCACCCTGTGTTTACACAAAGGCCCACTGCTCTATTCTAGGAATTTGATGGCCTGGAGCAGTGACCTTTTCCTCCTTGGGGCAGTTCCCTTCCTTCTTGATTTCCTGTGTCAGAGTTCTGTGTGAGCTCCAGTGTGTCAGTCCTGTCACATCTGGATAATACCGTGTCCTTGGTCTTCTACCTCTTCTGGCTCTTAGGATCTTCCCACGTCTTTTGCAAGGTCCCCTAAGCCTCGGGGTAAAGGTTTGAGGGCACATCCCGTTTAGGACTGAATGCTCTAAAATCTCTGCATCCTGCCATCTCATGGCTCTCTGTGTTAGTTCCCATCTACTGCCAGAAGCTTCTCTGATGAGGGCTGGGTGAGGAACTGAACTGTAGGTGTAGGAGTATGTCATTAGGAGCCATTGTATTCCTCCGTTCCTGTCCTTTCCCTCGACTTGACACAAGCTAGAGTTATCTGAAAGGGGGGGGGACTTCAAATGAGAAAATGCCTCTGTAAGATCCAGCTAGCTGCAAGGCATTTTCTTAATTAGTTATCAAGAAGGGAGGGCATGGTACATTGTAGGTGGGGTCATCCCTGGGCTGGTGGTGGTTCTGAGTTCTATAAGAGAGCAGGCTCAGCAAGCCATGAGAAGCAAGCCAGTAAACAGAACTCCTGAATGGCCTCTGCACCAGCTCCTGCCTCCAGGTTCCTGTTGGGTTTGAGTCCCTGCCTTGGCTTCCTTAAGTGGATCATGATTCAGGATATGTAAGCCAAATAAACCCTTTCCTCCCCAACTTGCTTTTGGGTTATGGTGTTTCATCACAGCAATAGAAACCCTCACTAAGACAGTTCCTTTAGCAGGAACATATTGTATTGGGTTTTCCCCTGGGCCTGTGATTTATCTAATCTCAGGTTCTTGGCTACTTTAGCAATGTCACCTATGGGTTCCACCTCACGGAGCGGGCCTCAAGTCCAATAAGATCTATGACACTTGTGCTGCTACTGCACCAGTACATCTTACAGGCAAGAGAATGCCCCAAACAAAGTCTATAGACTCTCAAGAAGGGTTCGCAAAAATATCAGTCTATTTACTCCTCCTGCTTCTTCCTTTGGCCTCCAAGTCTGATCTGCTCTCAGGCACTTTGATGACTATTGGAATGGCTAAAATCAGTATGATGTTCTTAGAAGGCTTCTAGGGAGAGAGAAAGGGAACTCGGCCATCATTTAATTTTTATATCAAAACAATAGTGGGGGGGTTGGGGATTTGGCTCAATGGTAGAGTGCTTGCCTAGGAAGCGCAAGGCTCTGGGTTCGGTCCCCAGCTCCGAAAAAAAGAATTCAAAAAAAACAATAGTGGGCCCATCCCTCTTAGCGGTGGGTAGGCGCTGCAGTGAACCAAGACCTGAAGTCTTATATCTGGGCAACATTTTTCTTATCAAGAAGGAAACCATTAGTGAGGAATAGCTGTCAAAATAGCATCTAACATGGGTTTAAGCCTAATGTCTGGGGAATGTGATCCCTTGGACTGCTAAAGAAATATACAGGGGCTGGAGAGGTGGCTCAGTGGTTAGGAGCACTGACTGCTCTTCCAGAGGTCCTGAGTTCAATTCCCAGCAACCACATGATGGCTCACAACCATCTGTAATGCATGAATGCCCTCCTCTGATGTATCTGAAGAGAGTGACAGTGTGCTCACATACATTAAATAAATACATCTTTAAAAAAATAAAGAAATATACCACTTGTCTTAGTCTTTGGTTATACTTGCCTAATGCATGCCTGAGGGTTACAAGGACAAAATGGTACTTTTTTTGTACTGTAAAGGCTAGTTAAGAATCTACTTCTCTAGGGTCACTTGGCCTGAGAGGAACCTCTGGCCCCCTATCTCTCCTTTGACCTGTTGTTCCATGTATGTGAGGATCAGTCAAAAGCCTTGCTTGACCTTGGTTTTATTTGGAAGCACTGAGGAAAATCTTTTCTTTGTATTGACTTTCCTCTT
>NW_022652205.1:0-2203 GCF_011064425.1 Rattus rattus
CAGGTGTGCCTGCTTGTACACGGATGGTAGCAGTTTTGTGGTGGAAGGAAAAAGGAGAGCGGGAGCGGCAGTGGTAGATGAAAAGCAGGTAATCTGGGCAAGTAGTCTTCCAGAAGGAACTTCAGCTCAAAAAGCCGAACTTGTGGCTTTGACTCAGGCCTTGCGATTGGCAGAAGGTAAGGCCATTAACATTTATACTGATGGTTTGCAGAAAACAAGCTCAAGAATTCAGCTTTGATGGGGTAGCGCGGACTATAGATGGGCGAGTGATCCTGCCAAAATTTAAATTCAACAGTTAGGCAGGTGGTTGACTCTTGCCAGGCCTGTACACTTACTAACGCTGCTAGGCCCTATCAAGAACCTGGAAAAAGAAGACGAGGAGACCGACCGGGAGTCTACTGGGAAGTGGATTTTACTGAAATAAAGCCAGGAAAATATGGTAATATGGGTAGAGGCTTTTCCCACAAAATCCAAACTGCTATCAGGTGGTGGCCTAAGAAGATTTTGAAGAAATCTTACCCGTTTGGTGTACCCAAGGTAATCGGGCTCCAGATAATGGGCCAGCTTTTTGTTGCCCAGGTAAGTCGGGATTGGCCTCAACAACTGGGGATGATTAAAATTGCGATTGCAGCATAGGACCTAGGGAGTTCAGACAGGTAGAAAGAAATGAATAGAACTCTAAAAGAGAATTCAACTAAATGCTAGAAGTATTGAGACTGTAAAGACTGCGACTCTCCCTTCCCTTTATGCTTTCTTAGGGTCCAAACACACCCGGACGCTTCGGCCTCACCTTGCGTGAGATTCTCCATGGGGACTGCCCCTTGACTGACTGGGGATATTGGATCCCAGTGCCAACTCTCTTCTCATCCTCTGCTTTGTTTACCCATCTAGCGCCTCTAGAAGTTGTTAGAACACAGATCTGGGACCAGATAAAAGAGCCTATTTAACCGGGAACTCGGAGGTGCCCACAAGGTTCCAGGTTGAGATCGGGCCTAGTCAGACTACATCAGCTGGCACCCTAGAGCCCTCGAGTGAAAGGACCATATCTGGTGTTGCTGACCACCCCCACGGCAGTAAAGGTAGATGGGATCGCTGCTTGGATACACGCCTCCCACATCAAGAAGACACCCAGCCAAAATGAAGACAACAACTAGATGGTGACAACTACTAATAACCCTCTTAAGCTTCGCCTGTGCCGCGGAAGTAAAGAGCCAAGATACAAGAATATGGCCAGGACACATAGGAGCTGCGAAACCTCCGCTGCCAGCTAAAAGACCTACACTATCACCGAAAATCACCCAGGCCGCTGCTGCTGCCGCCGCCAATGCCGCCAAAGCCGCCACTACTGCTGTCGTCGCTGCTGCTGCTGATACAAACCGAGGCCACGCTACTACTCGTGTTCCCAACGCCAAAACCACCAGACCTGACCGTGAGCACCCACCAGATGATTCAGTTAAGACTGCTCCTCACTCAGAACCCTATCTTGGCTTTGGATCCTGGAAGAGAATCGCTAAACATAGAGCAGACCCAGTGAGTGAGCAGATGTTTTGGACAATAGACTGGTTGAGCCCATCTCTATTATAAAAATGTCTCAGAGCAACCGGGAGCTGGTGGTTGACTTCTCTCCCAAGCTCTCCCAGAAAGGATACAGCTGAGTCAGTTTAGCGTGTTTCAAGAGAACAGGACTGAAGCCCCAGAAGGAACTGAACCAGAAAGGAGACCCCAGTGCCATCAATGGTAACCCATCCTGGCACCCATGGATAGCCTCCTGGGTGAATGGAGCCACTGGCCACAACAGCAGTTTATATGCGCTGGAGGTAATCCCATGGCAGCAGTGAAGCAAGCGCTGAGAGAGGCTGGCGATGAGTTTGAACTGCGTAAAACGGAGAGCATTCAGTGATCTAACATCCCAGCTTCATATAACCCCAGGGACAGCATATCAGAGCTTTGAACAGGTAGTGAATGAACTCTTTCGGGATGGATAAACTGGGGTCGACAGCTTTCTTTCCTTTGGGGCACTGTGTATAGAAAGTGTGAGACAAGGAGACGAGTATTGGTGAGTCGGATTACAAGTTGGATGGCCACCTACCTGAATGACCACCTAGAGCCTTGGATCCAGGAGAACGCGGTTGGGACACTTTTGTGGGATCTCTTACGGGAACAATGCAGCAGCCGAGAGCCAAAAAGGCCAGGAGCGTTTAAC
>NW_022652206.1:0-2438 GCF_011064425.1 Rattus rattus
CCTCTACATTTTCATCAATTCACCTCTTGCATGAGTTAAAAGTAAATGTATCTATGACTTAAACAGCTATTAATTGTATAATATATCATAATCTATATTAATTATGTATATATTATATGCACCAAAGAGAAAAAATAATTTATTACAGCATTTTGGGCATACACTCGAATAGAGTAGAAAATGCAATTGCCTCAGGTACCTTTCACCCAGCTTGAACACTTATTGTCAATACTGACATAACAGCTTGTGGTCAATGCTTTTTTATTTCTAATTCTTTCTACATTTCCTCCAGTGTATATGTGTGTGTCTGTGTGTGTGTGTGTGTGTGTGTGTGTGTGTGTGTGTGTGTGTGTTGCTCTCCATTGGTGCATTAATACCATCAAGTAACCTTGAAGAGCAAGCTGTCCAACAGTGAAGGTTAGATGACATCAAACGTGCTGTGTATTTTATGTAACTCTCCTTCAGGTCCCCATGTCCTTCAGAAAACTCTGATAGGGAGGAAAGAGTTTGGACAGCATAAAACACAGTGAAATAGTGCAGAAAAATGGCCTGACAGATAGGAAGTGAAAGCTGAGAAGAACTTGAGAATTCAATAGAGCAAGAATGAGAAGCCAGAGTTCATCAAAATGGAAGTGACATCTTCACCCACCAACACTCAACCCCCAGCAGGAATCAATGCAGCCATTGGTAAAAGCGCCAGGCCTCCGATGACATGTGAGAAGCAAGGACAACAACGTGTTTTTGCTTCAATATGCAAGGAAAGGCAGTCCTAAAAATGAAGGGTATGTATGATGATATTTGTAAAGGGAAGGGTACTCCAAGAGGCTGTTTGTTTATACACCCAGATGCAGACTCATGCATGCACTGTTATGGTTTTAGTATGGCCTATGGATGACCTCCTTCTGTGAAGTTCCTGTATCATATTCTAGGTCCTAATGTGGCAATGTGAAGAAGTGATGGAACCTTCGAGACAAAGAGCCTAGTTAGGACTCTTCAGGTAACTAGGGATATGCTCTCAAACAGGATTGACAGAGTAGCCTTGTGATTTCGCCCTCCCACATACTTGTCACTGCATGCCATCCACCTAGGACCTCACTAGAGCAGAGCTGGTGCCAGTCCCATGCCACGGAACTGGGAGCTTTATTTATGCAACATGTAGACACAGGTATTTCATGATAGAATCAGACAACAGATTAATATACACTTCCTGTGCTAGAATCAAGAACAACACAATTGCTAATGCTTGTTAGAAATATCTATAAGTTTGTGCTGAGATTTGTAATGGAAAGGAGGGGATAATAAATTTTTAGATTCGGATTTACTATACTGGCAAATACAATTAAGAGTCCATCATGGAGCTGGAGCACTGACTCAACAGTTAAGAGCACTGGATGCTCTTCCAGAGGTCCTGAGTTCAATTCCCAGAAACAACATGGTGGCTCACAACCATTTGTGATGGGATCTGATACCCTTTTCTGGCATGACAGCAACAGCATACTCATATACATAAAATAAACAAATATTTAAAACAAGCGTCCGTCATGGTGACACAGCTTGGGAGCAAGCAGCAGACATTCTGTCTAGAGCAGCTGAGAACACCTGTTTTGGGACAATATTACAACAACCAACTGGGACAAAGTATTCAAATATATTAGCCTTTGGGGGTCATTCCCAAGCAGACCACCACACTGTTATTTCAGTTCCCCATTGCCCTTAAATCCAGTATCCATGAGAGAAATCGATGGTGCTTCAGATATGATGGTGCCTATTTTATTATATCTGCAGAACGTATCTGTGACTATTTAGCCACAAATTGCTCATGGAGGACTATTAACAACACAATAATGGACTGAGAGTGTTGTATTCGATTGGCACTATAGAAAGAGTGTTGGTCCCAGCTTGTGGGGTTATAATGAATTAATAAACTTCTACAAGTGTTACAAAACCCCACAATAAATTAATTCAACTTACAATGGCTCAAAATATTTTTTTTTTTACTTCTTAGTTGTTTTCAAGCATAAAGTATTTTTTTCTTTTTTTTTTTGGATTTTTTTTTTATTATTAACTTGAATATTTCTTATATACATTTCGAGTGTTATTCCCTTTCCCGGTTTCCGGGCAAACATCCCCCTCCGCCCTCCCCTTCCTTATGAGTGTTCCCCTTCCCACCCTCCCCCTATTGCCGCCCTCCCCCCAACTGTCTAGTTCGCTGGGGGTTCAGTCTTAGCAGGACCCAGGACTTCCTCTTCCACTGGTGCTCTTACTAGGATATTCATTGCTACCTATGAGGTCAGAGTCCAGGGTCAGTCCATGTATAGTCTTTAGGTAGTGGCTTAGTCCCTGGAAGCTCTGGTTGCTTGGCATTGTTGTACATATGGGGTCTCGAGCCCCTTCAAGCTCTTCCAGTTCTTTCTCTGATTCCTTCAACGGGGGTCCTC
>NW_022652207.1:0-2426 GCF_011064425.1 Rattus rattus
TATGAGGTGCAAATCCCCTCCATCCACCATTTTACCCTTTTAAGGCTTTTTAGAGCCAGTATCTCACCATGTACCTCCTGCTATCTTGTAACCTACTATGTAGACCATCTTGATCTCAAACTCAGAGACACATCTGCCTCTGTGAGTGCCAGGATAAAAGTTGTACACAATTGTACCTGTCCCTCTCCTGCTTTCTATATTCCTGTAGAAAGAAAGAAGAAATCTGCCATCTCTTCTATAATCACAAATAGACATCTCTCTTAATTTTAGATAGAAGAGCAATATTTGTTCTAACATAAACTTATAATTTATAACTTCAATGTGTTCTTAGAAAGCAGAAGCATCATTTTATTTTGGAGAGGAATGGGTTTATTTGGATTATACTTCTGTATCACTGTTCTTCATTGGAAGAATTTGTGGCACGAGCTCATGGTAAGAACCTGAAAGGAGGAACTGATGCAGAGCACTGAATAGTGATGCTTACCAGATTGCTCAACCTGCTTTCTTATATATTCCAGGATCATCTGCTTAGAGGTAGCACTGACCACAGTGATCTAAGCCATCCCACATGAAGAGAATACCCTAGAATCTTGCCTACAAGCCAATTATTGAGAGGAGCATCTTATCAATCAGCCCTTTTCTAGGTGCCCATGGCTAAGTGTCAAGTCGATATAAAAAACCAGCAAGCATCCAACTCTGCAATTTAATTTTAAAATCCCAAATTTTTGAGAGAAAAACAGAAAGAAATACTTGGGAACCAAGGGAAAATATTTTAGTATATTTTTTTCAGAACTTTTGCTCTTCAAACATATTTCTTCTTTAAGATGAGACAATATGCTTACTCATATTATGAAAATTGTCCTAACATATCTCTGTTTTCTTATTTTTTACTTTTTAAAAATTTTTATTTTTCTTGGATATTTTATGTATTTACCTTTAAAATGTTATCCCCTTCCTCCATTCTTGAGTATGCCTCCCTCCTCTCCCTTCTTCTATGAGGAAGCACTCCCAGTCCCCTTCAATGCCCTGGCATTGCTCTACACTGTAGAAGTAAGTCATCACAGAACCAAAGGCTTTTCTTCCTATTGATTCAGCTCCTGCAGTCTTTCCCCTAACTCCTCCATTGGGATCCCCTTGTTCAGTCAAATGGTTAGCTGCAAGCATCCTCATTTGTATCAGTAGTACTTGGCAGATCCTCTCAGGACTTCCATGTCAGGCCCTGTCAGCAAGCACTTCTTGGCATTAGCAATAGTGTCAGGGTTTGGTGGCTGGATATGGGATGGGTCCAAGTTATGCAGTTTCTGAATGACCTGTTCTTAGTCCTTGGTTTACTTTTTTTATCCCCTGTATTTCCACCATAGTGAATATTTTGTTCTCCTTCTAAGAGATGTACTGAAGCACCCACAGTTTGACTTCTTTTGAGCTTCACATGGTCTTTGAATTTTCCAAACCTTTTGGGCTAATTTTTATCAATAAGTGTTTACTATGTGTGTGTTCTTTTTGTAACTGGGTTACCACACTTAAGATGATATCTTTTAGTTCCATCCATTTTACTAAGAATTTCATGTATTCATTGTTTTAGAAGTTGAGTAGTATTCCATTGTATACATTTACTACATTTTGTATATACATTATTCTGATAAAGGACTTTTGGGTTCTTTACAGCTTCTGCCTATTATAAATAAGGCTGTTATGAAGATATGGAAGCATGTATCCTTGTTATATGTTGAAGTATCTTCTTGTTGTATGCCCAGGGGTGGTATAGCTGGGTCCCCAGGTAGTACTATGTCCAAGATTTTTAGGAACTGCCATACTGATTTCCATTGGTTTTCTGTTCAGGAAAATTTCACCTGGTATCTATGTGTTCTTTAATTTCTATCTTTATTTCTTTCTTGACCAAGTTGTCATTGAATAGAACATTGTTCAGCTTCCATGCATTTGTGGGGTTCCTGTTGTTTTTGTTATTATTGAAGACCAGACTTAGCCCACGGTGATATTAAGGATGCATGGGATTATTTCAGTCCTTCCGTATAATTTTTGATATTTTTTGGTTGAAAATCAATTATGTTTGATATTGCAATGGCTACTCCAGCTTCTTTCTTGGGACCAAATGCTCAGAGTTTTTTTTCAAGCCTTTTACCCCGAGGTAGTGTCTGTCTTTGTCACTGAGGTGCATTTCCTGTATCCAACAAAATGCTGGTTCCTGTTTATTTGTCCAATCTGTTAGTCCATGTCTTTTTATCGGGGAGTTGAGTCCATTGTTGTTAAGAGATATTAAGGAATAGTGGTTGTTGTTTCCTTTTATTTTTGTAGTTAGAGATGGAATTATGTTTGTGTGGCTACCTTCTTCTTTTTGTTCTAAGATATCTTTCTTGCTTTGTCTAGGGTGGAGTTTCCCTCCTTGTGTTGGAGTTTTTCATCTATTA
>NW_022652208.1:0-2432 GCF_011064425.1 Rattus rattus
GTGTGTGTGTGTGTGTGTGTGTGTGTGTGTGTGTGTGTGTGTGTGTGTGTGTGTGATGAAGCCACAAAGCCCTCCTCCAGTGGCACAGCTCCTCCAACAAGGCCACACCTTCTAATCCTTCCCGAACAATTCTGCCAACTGGAAACCACATATTCAAACATAGGAGCCTATGGGTTATTCTCACTCAGTCTGTCACAGTAACCTTGCTTTTATGATTTTCCCGCCTCCATCTACCTGTGCCCCTGTGTAACTTGGTGCATGATGACCTCTTCACACATCATTCTCTGGTCAATTCGATGATGGCCCCCAATCAATCTCCCTGCCTCACAAATTCAGGCGTTCCAGATATCTTCTGCTGGTTGCACTGTGAAGATTTTCATATTCAAGGTCACGATGTGTGTGCTTGGTTCTTCCTTTCACAAAGGATTGCCAGCTGCCTTCCTGAAGATTTAATACCCATTACTTTGGTACTCAGCTGACACCCAGGCAAGAGTGTTAATCTCTGTATCATTACTCCTTCTGAATAAAAAAAAAATGATATTTTTATTTTCATGTATGTGTAGCAGATGTGTGCTGGTGCCTGTGGAAGCCAGAGCCTCCGGAAATGAGTCACTGGAAACTGTTAGCCACCTGATATGAATGTTGGACACCAAATCCCTGTCCCCTGCAAGAGTAGCAAGTGCTCTTAAGAGCTGCGCCATCTCCTCAGCCCACGTTCTTACCTATCCAGCTTGTCAGGTGCTTGTGTTTTTCTAATAATTGAACATATCAAAAGTTTCCTTTAGTAAGTAAGTTTATGAATCTTGGCCTTCCTCTTCAGCATCTGATGTCATGTTTACAGATTTTTCTTCCCTTTGGTCATTGGATTTTGCTTTATTTAGAAGCACTCAAACTTTGATCTATGGTCGATTTTAGACATAAATTTGATGATGCTCTCGTGCCTGTCAACGTTCGACTCTGGGCCTCTTAGAACAGAAACCCTTCACGGAGTATACTCAAATGATCAAAAAATTCTTGTCTGTCTGTTTTGGCCTGTGCTCTGGAAAGCCTGTGGAACAATTCCCTACTTTATAAGCACAAATCGCCAAGACTCTCACTGGGAAAGCATTTGCTGCTCTCTGCCTTTTAGGACCTCAGCCTGTGAGAACTGCTTTAGTTCCTCTCCAGCCAACAGGTTAATGAGGGGCTGAAGCAGCAGGTCCCTGAGGCTCTTCTCTAAAGACAGGCAGTCCTGAGGAATGGTTTAATGCTGTTAGATGCTTCCATTCAGTGAGGAGCACATGCGTGGAGGCCAGGACTTGGTGAAACTCAGATAAGATTGAGAGATAGAGCTCACGGAGCGAGGGGAAGTTTAAGCTCCTGCGTCCGGTGGTGGGGGCCGGCCTCTAGGTGGAAAGTGACTGTGGCCTCCTGCTCTTTAAGCAGAAGGAGTTTCCAAAGTGTCAAGAAGTGTCTTTTGTTATTCATAATGAGCCTTTGTGGTAATAGCTGAGGCTAATACTTTAAGCTAATGGGGTTGCTTTTGAACGGGGACTCAGATAGCCTCAGGGTGGAACCCAGTGCTGAGAAGTACCTAATGCATAGGTCGGAGGGTTGCCTCATCCACTGCCTGCAGGAAAGTGGGGCGGGACTGGAGATTAAGTTCTGACAGGCTCTTAAAAGTGGAATTTGACCAGCTCTGAAGCTGCTGAGCGATGGAGTTTGTGTAGGGTGGGGTGCCTGAAGAGGCACGGAGGTTCTGCTGATCCTATGCTCTGTGCCTTGCCCTGGACAGTGATTGCCTTTGGCTATTCCTAGGTGTCTCCTTCATAATAAACCAGCAATAATAACTCTTGAGTTTCCATGAACTCCTCTAGGTAATTGTCAGATGGGAGCAGGGGGCCTTGGAGACCTCTGATTTGTAACTAGTCCATTAGAAGTACAGGTGGCCCAAGCCTCTGGACTGGGTGTCAGAGTGGGCACAGTTTTGTGTGGTGGAGCCCTGCAACTTGTGGGAAACTGGACTACGTTAGGATAGACGGTGTCGGGATTGAATGGCTGAACACCTCAGTTAGTGTTACAGAGAATTGGAGAAATGGTTGATGCCAAAAACAAAAGCAGAGCGGAACAAAGTCCTCAGCATGTGTGAGAACCTGAATGTGAGCCCCATAAATCTGGTCGGGGGCAAAGCAGGGGAGGGGAAAAAGGGTCATGTGGCAGTGAAGGTCGGAGCCCAGAAAAATAGTCCAAAGTTCACAGGCTAGCGAGCCTGTGACATCACATGGCAGAATCAGGACGAGCAGTCTTGCCTCAAGGTAGAAAGAGTATTGACTCCCAGAAGTTATCTTCTTACCATCACACACACACACACACACACACACACACAACACATACACACACACATACACACACACACATACACACACACACACATACACACACACATACACACA
>NW_022652209.1:0-2430 GCF_011064425.1 Rattus rattus
CTGGACATTAGCTGATTCTTCCTGTATCTTTCAAGGCCTATTAATTCTCTGCTCTCACACCTCGAATTCTATCTTATAGTGTAGGGTACAAAACCAACAGAAATTGAAGCATAGTCCCTATAGCGATTCCCTGAAGGGACTATGTAGTTAATTATATAATAGTAATTTATAAAGGACACTGGGCAATTTAAATTTTATCCCTTGGCATCTAGACAGGAGGAATACCCGAGGAAGATGCAAGCAGTTAGAGGCAAATAATAGAATAATTTCCCTTACCCTTGAGATATCAATTAAGGACAATTGTGTTGCTGCCCCCATACACTGAGCACGTCCTTCATATGAGAGCCACTCAGATGTAATTCCTAAGAAAAGGGCTCGAAGCATTTCCCTCCATAGGTGAGGAGAAACAGAGGTAGTTGTGACCCCAATAGTGATATGCATTCTCAGTTAGACCTTAGGGCACACTGAAGGTAAGCTCACTGTTCCAGAAGCCTCTTACATTGTCATCCATCTTTCTTTGAACACTGCCCTAATAATTCATAGTATGGATCTACCCAGCATGTAGTCACCTGGTAAATACCTTTACTCGATTCAACATATGTCAGAGAATGCATCCCAGGTTGAGTGACTAAACCAGCTTTTCTGGAAGGGAAAAGGCACAAAGGAAAGAGTCTCTGCTTCTTAACAGTTTTGTCTCTGTGGCAGAAAGAGCACACCCATCACGCTAGATTTCGCAGGGCCAATTTGTCATCTCTAACTGTGCAGCTAGAAAGAGGGGCTGATGTTGTTTATGTCAGAGCACATGACTCACCTCTGTGTATTATCAAGTTACATGGTAGAGGATACTTGTGTGCAGTAATCTCATCTATCTTTAGTATTTCATAACGGGAATGGGACATTATAGCATGATGTTCCATTGCTTATGTTACTGATAAGTACACATCAGCAGTTCTTCCTTTATGGCTTTTATGAGTAACACAGACTTTGGCATTAAGCATGTGTACATTAAGCATTAAGCAGACTTTTGGTAAACATGTGTAGCTCTATCAGTTAGGCATGTCTCTGTAGTGATAGGGAACAGCCTGAGATATGAATTTGTTCAGCCTTAGGACAGACTGCCAGCAAGCCTGCTAGTAGGTCTGGGAGTCTCATTGCTTCATGTTCTTGTCCAGGCATAGGGCTGTCAATCATTTTAGCCATTTAAAAAAAATCTGTCATATTGTGTGTTTTCCTTGATAGCCAGTAGATTATTTTCAGATGTTATTCAGCTACATGACATTCTTTTGCATTTTTCTATGTTTCTTGCATTTCTTATATTTCTTATATCCTTTGTTGTTGAAAGGCATACTGTGAATATAAGGGATTTTTTTATTGTTGTATGTACCTATTGAAATGGATTTTCATAAGTGCTTGTCTTGCTTTTTTATTACTTTATGAGTTTAGTAGTGGAAACATGGAAAGTTTGTATTTAGGACAGTTAAAATCTTACAGTTTCACTTATGGATTTTGGTTTGTTTATTATATTAAAAAAAGTTACCTCTAAAACGATCTAAAAGCCCCAACAGTTTACATTTTATCTATGTAATTTATTTTTGTATAAGGTATGAAGATGGAATCCAGATTTTTGCCACTTTTTAAAATAACCATTCTTCCCCATGGTACTAAAAATGTTATCTTTATAGAAAATTAGATGACAAACATCTGAGCTCTGTTTCTGGACTCTCTTTTCTTTCTAAGCCCAATCACATTTCCTGTACCAACCCAACACCTTCATATCTTAATAACCACAGCTTTGTGACAGACTTTCTATCTGGTAGTGTAAATTTCCAAGCTTTGTCCTCGTTCAAGATGGCTACTTGGCTAGTCTTGGTTCTTCACATCTGTTGGTTTAGACAGAAATAACTGATAGATTATTAGTTCAGATTTCACACATTTTTTTTTATTTTTTATTTTTTATTTTTTATTATTATTAACTTGAGTATTTCTTATATACATTTCGAGTGTTATTCCCTTTCCCGGTTTCCAGGCAAACATCCCCCTCCCCCCTCCCCTTCTTTATGGGTATTCCCCTCCCCATCCTCCCCCCCTTGCCGCCCTCCCCCCAACAATCTAGTTCACTGGGGGTTCAGTCTAAGCAGGACCCAGGGCTTCCCCTTCCACTGGTGCTCTAACTAGGATATTCATTGCTACCTATGAGGTCAGAGTCCAGGGTCAGTCAATGTATAGTCTTTAGGTAGTGGCTTAGTCCCTGGAAGCTCTGGTTGCTTGGCATTGTTGTACATATGGGGTCTCGAGCTCCTTCAAGCTCTTCCAGTTCTTTCTCTGATTCCTTCAACGGGGGTCCTGTTCTCAGTTCAGTGGTTTCCTGCTGGCATACGCCTCTGTATTTGCTGTATTCTGGCTGTGTCTCTCAGGAGCGATATGCATTCA
>NW_022652210.1:0-2616 GCF_011064425.1 Rattus rattus
GTTCAGCTGCCTTCTGCTGAGAGAAAATATTGCCCAATCTCTTCCTTTTCCCCTCCCCCCTCCCTTCCTCCTCCCCCCCTCCTTCTCTCTCCCCTCCCTTCCCCTCTCCTTCCCCCCTCTCCTCTCCCCTCCCCCCTCCCTTCCCCCAGAGCCAGGTGGCTGCTGTTTCAGAGACTGGTTGAGCAGCCCCAGCTCCATGCCCTCCAGGCTTCTAAGTAGGATCAGAGCCATCAGGGCCGCAGGCTCCTGGGGCCAAGGAAGAGGCTTAGCCTCTTTCCTTTACTTCTTTATGTACATTGCTGTCCCATACAGGGAGCCAAGAGGCTGACGGCAGCTTTCTCTGGAGTCTGTGGATTCGAATGAATCTTTCCATGGACAGTTTGTTAATAAAACTGCTCACCATAAATAGGCCGGAAAATAATGTAAAAATTATCATAACCGCCTCATGAGAGTTCTCTGCATTCCAAAGTAAAGGGTTTTCAGATTGACATTTCTCTAGAAGGCTCTGGATAATGGCAGGTGCGTTCAGGCAGCTTGTTTTGGAGTTTTCGCGGCAAGCTATTCACCAGAGGATGGCTCCCCCCACCCCATTCCCACTGTATTTTCTCTCCAGCGTTAGAAGATTCAGAAAAAGTTGAGCAAAATCCTTAAACTGGTAACTGATTGGGCCAGAGACAGTGTTATAACAAGGCTTTAACTCTTAGCTTAACAAATCCTTGTTGTATGTATAGTGTCACCCAATGTATACAATGGGCATTGAAAGATATGTGTGAGTTGTCAGCAGTCTTGACAGGAGGCAGCTCAACACCTGTCCCTAAACTACCTTAGCTGGGGTATACAGGAGTACCTCATGGGACTTAAAGCCCAGTCCTGAGTCTCCCAGCTTTGGCTAAAGAACTACCCAGGGAGGAAGGACAGAGACCACGGAGTGAGTAGTATTCTGCCCTAAAACGCTCGCTCCTCTCTGCCTTTGCTTTTGCTCACTCCACTGCCATGGCTGCCCCCTTGGAGTTGGGTGGCCCCACCCACTAAAAAACAGCAACAGCACCAACAACAAAACGCTTAAATATATGAGGTGTATGATGCGTTCAAATGGTCTTTTTTACACACTTAAAAAAAGAAGAAATTCGTTATGTAAGAATGAACAGTCCATATATATGAGAAGCCAGGGATCTGAGTTCTTCTGCTCTGGGTCCGAGTCTGCTCTGCTCACCCCAGCCCTGGATCAGGAAGATATCAGTACACCCCATTCCTAGGCACCCTGAAACATTCTTTGGTCCTCTGGTAAACAAGACCAAGAGAGCTAGAGTTATAGTCTGCTCTCTCTCTCTCTCTCTCTCTCTCTCTCTCTCTCTCTGGTGTGTGTGTATGTGTGTGGTGTAGTATGTGTGTGTGTGTGTGTGTGTGTGTGTGTGGTGTGTGTGTGTGTATGTGTGTGTGTGTATGTGTGGTGTGTGTGTGTATATGTGTGGTGTGTGTGTGTGTGTGGTGTGTGTGGGTGTGGTGTGTGTGTGTGGTGTGTGGGTGTGGTGTGTGTGTGTGTGTTGTGTGTTGTGTGTGTTTGTGTGTGTGTGTGCGGTGTGTGGGGGTGGTGTGTGTGTGTGTTGTGTGTGTGTGTGTGTGTGTGGTGTGTGTGTATGTGTGTGTGTGTGTGTGTGGTGTGTGTGTGTATGTGTGTGTGGTGTGTGTGTGTGTGTGTGTGTGTTATGTGTGTGTGTGTGGTTTGTGTGTGTGGGTGTGGTGTGTGTGGTGTGTGTGTGTGTGTTGGAGTGTGTGTGTATGTGGTGTGTGTGTGTATGTGTGGTGGTGGTGTATGTGTGTGTGGTGTGTGTATGTGTGTGTGGTATGTTGTGTGTGTGGTGTGTGGCAGGGTATGTGTGTGGTATATGTGTGGTGTGTGTATGTGGTGTGTGTGTGTGTGTGTGTGTTGTATATGTGTGGTGTGTGTGTTGCATGTGTGTGTGTTATTATTGTGTATTGTGGTTATTGGTGTGTATGTTTGTATATATGTGGTGTGGTGTGTGTGTGTGTGATGTGTGCATTATGGTGTGTGTATGTTCTGTGTGTGTTGTATATGTGTGTGTGTGAGTGTGGTGTGTGTGTTATGTGTGTAAGTATGCTGTGTGTGTGTGGTGTGTGTGGTATGTGGTGTGTGTGTGTGTTTTCTGGACCCATCAGCTCTCTTCTCTGGATAAATAGTGTCAGACACCCCCCTTTGCGCACACAAGTCCTCACGGGGTCAGTCCAGCAGCTGTGTCACAAATATACTGAAAGCAACCTCCTCTCCCAGGAAGGTTTAGTGGAGTAACAGGGAGAGCTGCTTGCTTTCCTTTCACCTGAAATCCGGTCACAGTGAAAGACGTGGCGTCTTCCTTTTTTATCAAAAGGGACCTGAAAATCACAAGCCCTTTGTATCATTCTCTGGCGCACTCATGAAAGCAGAGACTTCGTGGGAAGCAGGTAGCCTCTGCGGCCTGAATATTTACAGAACCTATCTCAGTTCAGGGCAAGTCCTTAGCTGCCTTACACTTCCTTATGTTTAAAATTAGGGGAGGGGATGACCTCACAAGGTTGGGGCAAATGTTAACTGCAGAACGTACCTATACATCTACGGCA
>NW_022652211.1:0-2315 GCF_011064425.1 Rattus rattus
ACACTGTAATATGAAATACATTTTAACCTTCCTTCAATTTTATAAAAATCTTAAAGAGGTGTGGAAGTAGCTGGAGCATAGGGAAACAGCTGTCATCAGCACCAGATCAGGCAAATGTTGATTTTTTTCCTTTCTCTCTAAAAGGACTGTGTGTATGTGTGTATGTGTATTTCTGTGTGTGTGCATGTGTATATGTACATGTGTGTCTACATGTGTGTTTATGTGTATATGTATGTGTATTTATGTGTGTACGTGTGTGCATGTGTTTATGTACATGTGTGTACATGTGTGTTTATGTGTGTATGTGTGTTTATATGTGTATGTGTGTATATGTGTGTGTGTATGTGTTTTTGTATGTGTGTACATGTGTGTTTATGTGTGTATGTGTGTTTATATGAATGTGTTTATGTGTGTATGTGTGTATATGTGTTTATGTGTATGTGTATGTGTACATATGTATATGTGTACATATGTGTGTGCTTAATCCAGTCAACTCCATGACAATAACAAAAAAGAGTTGGGCTTAACATTTGGCTTAAGATAATTTATCATCAAAACTTTTAAAAGACATAATTGGAAACAAATGTCTTAAAGCGATGTCTTTAACATATTTCACTCATCCTGATAATCTTTTAGTGTCCCCACAGATTATAGACATGATCCAAATTGTACAACAATCCTCAGAAAAGTAGGACGAAAATGTTGAGTTCAGCGGTGATGTCCTCAGGTATCTCTAACCCAATCAGTTCTGGGGTTTGGAATCATCTCCAGGGACAATGGCAACCTGCTCCTGATCACCCGATGTTTGGTAATAACCTTTAGCAGGCGGGCTTTATAAGCAATACAATCCTGTGTAAAATTAGATGAGTGTTGTTTCTGAGTCATCTCAAGTCTTAAGCTAAATTCATTTCCAGGACATTTTGAATATTTCAAAACATTGTTATCCCAGTTTTCCATTTCCCAACAAGGGATCACTTGGGATTGAGCTTCACAAGGGATCACCTGGGATTGAGCTTCACAAGGGATCACCTGGGATTGAGCATCACAAGGGATCACCTGGGATTGAGCTTCACAAGGGATCACCTGGGATTGAGCTTCACAAGGGATCACCTGGGATTGACCCTTACACACTAATAGTGGGTGACTTCAATATACCACTGTCATGAATAGACAGGTCATCCAACAACAACAACAACAACAACAACAACAACAACAACAAAATCCAGAAATGTAGGGGTTAAAAATCCAAATCAAATGGCCCTAACGGAAGTTTGCAGAACATTTTACCCACACACGAAATGATAAACCTGCTGCTCTGCACCTCAGGGAACTTTTCCTAAAAACGACCACATACTCAGAACAAAGCAAATCTCAACAGATACAGGAAAACTGAAATGATACTCCCACATCCTATCAGACCCGGACGGTTTAAAGCTAGATATCAACAACAACCGAAACCTTACAAACTCATACAAACCAAAAAACTCTCTGTAGAATGAAAAGTGAGTCAAGACACACATTAAGGAAAAAACAATTAGACTGTGTGTACGGGCTGGTTTTGTGTGTCAACTTGAAACAAACTGGGGTTATCACAGAAAAAGGAGCCTCAGTTGTGGAAATGTCTCCATGAGATCCAGCTGAAGGAAGGCATTTTCTCAACTAGTGATCAAGGGGGCGGGGGGAGACTCAGCCCATTGTGGGTGGTGCCATCCCTGGGCTGGTGGTCTTGGGTTCTATAAGAAAGCAGGCTGAGCAAGCCAGTAAGTAACATCCCTCCATGGACTCTGCATCAGCTCCCGCTTCCTGACCTGCTTGAGTTCCAGTCCTGACTTCCTTTGGTGATGAACAGCAATGTGGAAGTGTAAGCTCAATAAACCCTTTCCTCCCCAACTTGCTTCTTGGTCATAATGTTTGTGCAGGAATAGAAACCCTGACTAAGACATACTGTCTAGAATTGGGCAAAGGTGAACACATACATACCCAAACTTATGGTACACTTATGAAAGTGGCTCCAAGAGGCAAGTTCATAGCACAAAGTGCCTACATGAAAGACTGGAGAGATCTCATGCTCATTGTTTAACAAGCAACGCACCTGAAAGGTCTAGAACAAAAAGAAGAAATCACACCCAAAAGGAGTAGATGGCAAAAAAATAATCAAACCTAGGGCTGAAATTGATAAAATAGAAACAAACAAAAATAATATAAAGAATCAATGAAACAAAGACTTGGTTCTTTGAGAAAATCAATAGGATTGACAAGCCCTTATCCAAATTAACTAAAAGACAGAGAGAGAATTTCCAAATTAACAAAATTAC
>NW_022652212.1:0-2425 GCF_011064425.1 Rattus rattus
GGACAGAGTGTTCTGCTTTCGTGCGTGTAGTTTTTCCCCTCTACAGGTCTTCAGCTGTTCCTGTGGGCCTGTGTCTTGAGTGCACCAGGCAGGTCAGGTTCCTTCTGGGAGCCTCCGTGCACCAGGGTTCCAGATGGCCTCCGGTGTTTTCCTCTGGCGTCCGAGATGTGTGTGCAGAGAGCAGTCTCTTCTGGTTTCCTAGGCGTGTCTGCCTCTCTGAAGGTTTAGCTCTCCCTCCCACGGGATTTGGGTGCAGAGAACTGTTTATCTGGGCTGTTTCCTTCAGGTTCCGGCGGTGTCTCAGGCAGGGGTCCTGCCGCTTCTGGGCCCTCCCCCACGGGCACCCAGAGGCCTTATACAGTTTCCTCTTGGGCCAGGGATGTGGGCAGGGGTGGGCAGTGTTGGTGGTCTCTTCCACTCTGCAGCCTCAGGCGTGCCCACCTGACCAGGCGGTGAGGTCTCTCTCCCACGGGTTCTGGGAGCAGAGAGCTGCTGCAGGCCCGGATCCAGTGGTGGTGTGGGACTTCCGGGAAACACAGTACGGGCCCGGGCCTCTAGAGGGGAATTCTGCCTCCGTGGTGTCTCGCGAGACTCACCAGGCCGCTTGCAGCAGAAAAGTTGGTACATTTGTGGACCCGAGGCTCAAGTTCGCTTCTCGGTGCTGCCCACGGGTTTCTCCTGCTGTAAGGCAACCAGGTGATTCTGCGCCCGCCTCTTTAAAAAATATTAATCAATCATGTTTACTTAAAGTATTCTTTATCAGAAATTTTAATGGGAATTTAAAAAAAAATCAGTAAACAACCAAATCGATTTTCCTATTCTAGCCATATAAGCCAGCTGGACTTTGTAAGAAAAATGATCTAAAGCATCAGTGTCAAGGACTACAGAAAACTGCCACCCACAGGTAAACTGTCACAGTAAAGTGACTACAGCACGGCTCTGTCACTCATACCAGACAACCCAGAATAAATACCTTATGAAAAGAATTAAAATCTATCCAAATCACTTAAAATACTTAAATGCAGAAACCTTAATTTTCCTTCAGTTGGGCCAGAAACCACCACAGATGCTATGGTCAGGGTTCCAGGGAGAATGAGTGGAATGTTTAAGCTTAGGCCAACCAACACAGTCCTCGACTTTTCAAAGAAATCATTTACTCAGGTATACTGTAAAAAAGGACTGTGGCAACACAGGAAACAAAGGCAGTTGGCAAGTGAAACTTCTAGAAGCTCATGAAAACAATACCAGCCAAACTGCAGGTGGAAAAGGAGAGACAGGTAGTGCCAGGTTATCTTCAGTCGTTTGGTCATGCAGGGTGTCAAACAATCGCTGCTTCCCACACCAGGATGTTAGCCCACAGGAGGGGCTGGCGGGACCTGACCACTGTGAGGACTGGAGGGCTTTCCAGGAAGGCTGAAGCCTCTCAGGTTAGGAGGCCTCAGTAGAAAGAGGAGCACAGCGATCACCATCCAGGCCACCAAGATCACAGTGATGCTGATGCCACTGTCACCGGAGGGTCCTGGCAATTCCCGAAGGCATTCTGTGTTGGTGCAATAGGACTGGGACTGCCGGAGCAGATTGATGAGTCTTCTCATAGCGCGTTCATGAGAGCAAATACATTCACAGGGATCAAATCCTCCTTCAACCATGGTTGGTTACCAGCTTGATTTTACTCAACTCTTTAAAGCCGCCCAAACAAGTGGTGGGTGGGGAGGGTGGTGGCCTGGAGTGTTCTGGACGCCCCTGTCGCTGCCGCTGCTGCTGGCCGCCAGCCTCCGCCCCTCCGGATTAGATAGGCAATGTCACTCTTAGCCCCTAGACCCGGATCTGTGTTTTGCCTTTTGTATGGGTGGGTGGATCACGAGGTTGTCAGGTGTGCGCAGAATCTGGAAGACGGCTTTGCCTATCGAGGTTGGTGTTAGTCTTTGTATGGTTACCAGGAACCAATTCCAGATCCTCTAGAAGAACAATAAGTGATTTCAACTGCTGTGATATCTCCCCAGCCCCTTCCTCTATACTTTGATCTTTCTTTCTTTCTTTTTTTTTTCCAGAGCTGGGGACCGAACCCAGGGCCTTGCGGTTGCTAGGCAAGCCTCTACCACTGAGCTAAATCCCCAACCCCATACTGTGATCTTTCTGTAGTCTCTCTGACTCCATCTGCCATAACGAAGACTTCATCTCATAAAGCACTGTGGACAATAGCTACTGTGAAAAAAATACCATAAGTTGACAGAGCCTCCATTTTCACATAAATATATAAACACATAAATACACAAACATACCCAAAGAAACAAACAGACACACATAACACACACACAGAACACACAAAGACACACACACACACAGCCCAAGTCATCATATTCTTTAGTAATTCTGTCCAGAGCAGAGTGGTTATAGGGATAGAAGAAAGTACAATTCCCAGCAA
>NW_022652213.1:0-2341 GCF_011064425.1 Rattus rattus
TGGAGTAATTAACTTGCCGTCCCATAAAAAGCTTTTAGCTAAGAAATTCAGTGCCAAGCCTTAGTCAGAAATAAGCCTTTGCTGACATTATCAGACCCATGAAAATCCGTCGGTCATGGAGGTGCTGACACCACCAGACACCCAGGCCACATCGAGATGCCAAATCCCATCAGCTTTGTTCTGAAAGGAGAAAGCTCGACCATGAGCTACAGTACTGACAGACTGTAAAATGTTGTTGCTGTGGAAGGTTGTGTTAGGACAGCAGTTTGACAGACAAATATAAGGTGGTGTTGGAAAAGCTGATATTAAAAAAAGGAAACCATTGCTTCATTAAATACTTTTAAAGCACCCTCCATGTTTTTTTATTTCATTCATAAACACAGATATCTGATATCTATCCATTCCTCTCCAACAAGTAAGAAAACAGGGGCATGAACCCTGGGCTCTCAGAGTAAAAATCGGATGCTCTACCAGCTAGGTTATTCGAGGTCTTAAATACTTGGAAATTTTCTTAGAGTCTCACAGCTGCCACATACCCTAATCCAGCCTCAAGTCCCATTACCCCTAACCAGGCCTTTTCTTACCAATAGGAAGTGCCCACCAATAAGAACCAGCCCACGACATATCTGGAAAGGGGAAAGGGAAAGTCAGGGTATGGCAAAGGAGAGAAGAAGAAGAAGGAGGAGGAGGAAAACCCAGAGTGGGAGGCTGGAAGCAGCACATGGTTCTGATTGCACTCAGATATAGACTTTGTAATCATGAGAAAACAACCAGCCCCATGGGGCAGAAATAGCCCCACCACCACCACCATCATGCAGGTGCTCTGTCCTCAGTGTCTACACTGTACCAGAGTTCCTGCCTCAGCTGACCTATCAGGTTCCCACACTTGGGATGATAGACATCCAGGACACAGCCAGTTTCCTCAGGCTCACACAATGAGGGTTTGTTGGTGTTGATGGAAGTGTCTGGAGCAACACTGTATCCACATTGTGTTGGGAGGTGTGCTGCTCTGGGGGTTGACAGCTGACATGACCTTTGTACCCCCTGCCTTAGCCTCTGAGTCCTGCATCCAGGTCCTAGTTTCTCACTGAAAGCAGCACATAGCTCACTATGGGCCATTCTCCTTGGAGTGTACAGGGTCCAGAAAGCAGGTGAGCACAGGCTCTAGAGCTGTCTGAAGGAGAGAGGATCACCACCAGGCTGAAGTAGCACCATACCTCCTGTGTCCTGGAGAAAGTTCTGGAAGACATGGGGAAAGAGAACTTGCTTTGTGAAGGCCACAAGACTGGGGAGACTCCTGGTATCTTGGGTGAGGAGCACCCTTCATCATCTCATGTTCCAGCAAGATGAATAGAGGGCGTTCTAAAGGGGAAGGCCTTCGCAGAGCTCTTAAGTCGTCAATGATGTTAGTGCCTCCAGAAGGGGAAGGGAGAACCTGCAAATTGTAGTTCAAAGCCAAGAGCACTTCAAATCCCCCCTCCACCATTAAGAGTCTCTTGGGAAGTCTCAGCCAGAGGAAGGCCAGATCCTCTCCCAGCTCACCCCAAAGTTAGCTGTGCAAGAGGCTGTTTGTAATATTCTCCTGGCTAAGTAGTTCAGGAACTGGGGCTGCTGGGACCTGATTCCTGGTGCTGGTGACCTCTGACCCCGGGAAGTTCTAGTCTCTGTCTATTCATCACTCTGCTTTGAGGGGCTTCTGAGGATTATTCAGGTCACAAGGTCACCAACTCTAAGTATGTCCACAGTGTATCTCTGAGTATTCGATTGAAAGTGGCTCTCCAAGATGGTGCCTTGCTAGTATCCTGATGTGGTCCCTTGATACCTTTTTTACAGCTTCTTTCTGTTCTTTCTCTTTGGGTTAGCCCAGCCTTGTTTCACCCATACGCCAGGGCAGGGCAAACACCTCAGCTTTTCTCTTACGTGTTTCCTCCGCGTGCACTGGAAAGCTAACTGAACTTGAGGATCTGATAGGAAGCCCTGGCAAAGACCGGATATTCTCTAGAAGTAACAAGATATTGCTTTAGAGTTAGCAAAAAATCCAAGTACATGGTAAAGTGTGGATCTCAGGACATGTATGGCACTGATGGCCTGTTTCTGCTGTCAATAAAATAACAACAGGCTTCCAGGGGTTATTTTCTGCAAAACTGTTTACTATTAAAAATGTTTAGAGAAGACTCCGTGGTTAAGAGCACTTGCTGCTCTTCAGAGCATCTGGGTTATTTTTTCTAGCAACCATGTAGCCGCTCACAACCATCTTTAGAGTTCCGGGAGATCCAACACCTTTTATGGTCTCCACAAGTACCACGCATGCAAACTTTCACACACACGTAAAATGAAATTA
>NW_022652214.1:0-2396 GCF_011064425.1 Rattus rattus
GTTATGGGGACAGAGTGTTCTGCTTTCGGGCGCGTAGTTTTTCTTCTCTACAGGTCTTCAGCTGTTCCTGTGAGCCTGTGTCTTGAGTTCACCAGGCAAGTCGTTTGTACCAGAAAAGTTTGTCTTACCTGTGGTCCCCAGGCTCAAGTTTGCTAGTGGGGTGTTGCCTATGAGCTCTCCACGGCCTCAGCAGCCAGGAAGATCTGCGCCGCCCCTTCCGGGAGGTTCCGTGCACCAGGGTTCCAGATAGCTTTTGTTTTCCTCTGGGGTCAGTACTGTGTGCAGCGTGCAGTCTCTTCTGGTTTCCCAGGCGTGTCCACCTCTCTGAAGGTTTAGCTCTCCCTCCCACGGGATTTGGGTGCAGAGAACTGTTTATGCGGTCGGTCCCTTCAGGTGCGGTGTCTCAGACGCAGTGGATCTGCTGCTCCTGGGCCCTCCTCTACGGGTACCCAGAGGCCGTATACAGTATCCTCCTGGGCCAGGGATGTGGGCAGAGGTGGGCAGCGTTGGTGGTCTCCTCCGCTCTGCTGCCTCAGGAGAGCCCGCCCGACCAGGGGGCCAGAACTCCCCTCCGGGGGGCCTGGGAGCAGAGAGCTGCTGAAGGCAGGGATCCTCCGCTGGTCCGGGACTCTGGCCAAACACCGGAAGTGTCCGGCCCCCTCACTTCTCCCTTAATTCAATTTAATATCCTTGAACACGTGATTCTGCTCTATTTCACTTCCTGATGCCCTACATTTTTTTTTCATTCCCAGCTTGTTGCACTTGTTTAAAATGATCTTCGTGAGACTTAACCATAGAATAAAGTCTAAAGGAAGTTCTGAGACTTCCTTTGTCAATGAAATTAATCTGAGTCTCTTTACCTTAGCCACAGATAGACTCTTCTGACAAGAGCAAAATGTAGCAACACTCTTCACCAAAATACCACAAAAACAGTCTCTAGGCCACATATTGAAATTCTCAACTGAAACCTTGTAGGCTAGGTCACACAATACAAATCACTCTCATTTAAAAATCTTCCATATTTCTACTAGGATAACCCATTAAGCCCCATTTAAAACATTTCACTGCTTTCCAAATCCAAAGCCCATAATCCATATTCTTTCAAACAAAAGCATGATCAGGCCTATCACAGCAATAGCCCAGTCCCTGACACCAACTTCTGCATTATTTAGGGTTTTGTTGCTGTGAACAGACACCACGGCCAAGGCAACTCTTATAAGAACATTTAATTGGGACTGGCTTACAACATCAAAGGTTCAGTCTATTATCATCAGGACAAGAACACGGCAGCATCCAAGCAGGCACAGAACAGGAGTCTTCATCTGAAGTCTACTAGCAGAATACTGCCTTCCAGGAAGGTAGGATGAGAGTCTTAAAGCCCACACCCACAGTGACACAACTACTCCAATAGGACCACACCTTCTAATAGTGTCACCCCTCCCCCTGGCCAGGTGTTTAGAAACTATCACAGGGCTCATGGATGAACTAGCTACCCTTGCAGTTTCAGAGGTTTGAAATAAGTTTAGTTGCTAAATTCAACTTGCTCAGGATGACCTAGCTTTGAATACAGATTAGTGTCTACTACTATAGCAATGGAAGCTAATAGTGGTCCCCCAATATGGTAATGCACCCAAGACTAATAGATGAATAATAAGTCTGTAAATAAAGACCCAGTTTGATAAGGCAGCTATACTGTGGCATGTTGATTACGTTAAACATTTTCATTGTAAATGTGAAAGTACTTTGTTTATTTTGCAATGGTCGCATATAGTGGATGTAATTTTATAGCTTTATACTTAAAGGTCCTGTTGAAACTGTCCTCTGAGAACTACTGATTAACTATCTATGGCACCTTGTTATCCAACTGCCATTCATTCCTTCTGGCTAGGAATAATTGCATCATAAGTGCAACATGCTTTTGCTGTTCCCAGGACTAGGCATATTCTCTGCTATCCTAGAGCTTAATGGTCAAATGAAGTTCCTACTGAAGAATCAGTTACAGTGCTAATGAGACAAAATATATTATATAGTGGATCAAGGTTACTTGGCTGTTTATGCTCAGAATTAGTGTTCAATACAGCCAATAATCACATAACTGTGAAATTACTATGTAAATGGGATTATCACCCATCCCTATTAACTCTACCTATCAATGTTTTAGCCAAATAGTTCTTTCCTAAGTACATGCTATTCAGGTATGCTACCAATACAGTTTGACTTGAATAATTTTTCTGCTTCTCAGAGTATATGTCAGTGCAAAAGCTTGTGTGATTATGCTCAAATATATGTATATGTGCACATAGGTATACATACAGGTGTATGAGACCAGAGTTTGATGTTGGGGATCTTCGTCCATCATTTCTTCTCATTCATTTTTGAAAACAGGTTTCTGATTG
>NW_022652215.1:0-2305 GCF_011064425.1 Rattus rattus
TTTGCTTGTGTGTATACATGTATACCACATGCATGCCTGGAGCCTTCAGGATTCAGAAGTGGGCATCATGTCTCCTGGAATTAGAGCTGTAGATAGTTGTGAGCCACCATGTAGGTGCTGGGATCCAAACCCAGGTCCTCTGCAAGAGCACCAAGTGCTCTTAACCACTGAGAGATATCCCAAATCCTGAAAGTGTTACGTCACAGCGGTGACAGTGTCTGTCTCTATAGTACACGTGGGTGGTTTTCCTTTCCGTCTCTGTTAATAGTTTCTGATTTTACAAGTATGCGTGTATTTGACCATTCTTGCGCCATTGCACACACTAAACCCTACTCTGTAGCTTACTGTTGGACTTCCTGCTTTTAAGTGTTTATTGAAGTTGTTTACTTCGTCTTTACACATGCCGTACTGTCTGAATCAACCTCTGTAGTATCTAGGTAGACTTTTCATTGAGAGTGCTTCAGTATCTGACATATAGATTATTATCAGTATATTCAACCTAGAAGCGATTGGTGTGTGTGTGCACAAACCAGAAGACAGCGGACCTTAGACACCGTCCGCTTTGCCTCACTGTCCTAGAGTGTATTGTCCTGGAGATGATCAGGCCGTGGACGCTGGAGACCCAGCAACCCAGCTCCCGAGCTCTGGGATTGCAAATGTGTGCCCCCTCACCCCGCATTTTTCACATGGCTCTAGGAATGAATTCAGACATTGTGATGGCAAGGTAAGGGTTTTTCTGACTGAGCCATCTCCCCTGTCCAGGTTACAATTTTTAAAATATTTTGTTGTTTTTCTGAGACTTATTTTAATTTCTAGTATCGTGTAATTACAGTTTGTTGTTGTTGCTGTTTTGATTATTTTTTTAGGCTAGCTTTTCAAAATAGTAGTTTATAGGTTAGCATACAGAAATAATTAATTCCATAATGGCATCTGCATACATGTGTTTACTATTATAATTTGTATAGTTAGTTTTTAATTTGGTCAATAATATGATATCTGTTAAGACTAATCAGATAAGCCAGGTGGTGGTGTCATATATCTTTAATCCCAGAACTCAGGAGACAGAAGCAGATGAATCTCTGTGAGCTTGGGGCCACCCCAGTCTACAGAACAGGTTCCTGGACAGCCAGGGATACTCAGAAAAACCCTATCTTGAAAAACCAAAAACAAAAGACTAATCAGATAGCCTGTAATTTGCTAGTTTTATAATTTTTTCCCTTAATGGATTTATTTATTCACTTTACATCCCAGCCGCAAGCCCAGCCCCTACTGTCTCCTCCCAGTCCCACCCTCACAAATCCCCCCCCCACTACTCCCTCTTCTTCTCTTCAGTGAAAGGGAACCCCCCCACCTTGAGTACCCACCCAGGGAAATCCAGTCACAGCAGGAGTCATCCTCTCCCACTGAGGCCCAACCAGGCTGTCCAGCAAGGGGAAAGGGAAGAGAAGCAGCCGAGTTAGAGATAGCCCCACACTCCAGTTGTTAGGGAACCCACGAGAAGACACAGATGTGCAGGGAGCCAGGTCCAGCCTAGGCATGCTCTTTGGTTGGTGGGTCAGCCTCTGTGAGCCCCATGGGCCCAGGTTAGTTGACTCAGTAGGTCCTTAGTTTTATATTTTAAAATAATAAAATCATTTAAGCTTTTTTTCTCTTTTTACAGAATTAGTAAAACATTTTCCACTCATGTTTAATGGGAAGGCTATTTTTTTCTTTTCCTCAGAGTAACAGTGGTACCAGGGGTGAGGATGTCTTTTGTGACCCTGAAGATGAGTGGGAACCAGACATTACAAGCACACCAGTTTCTTCCCTCTCTAGAAGGAGGTAAATTGTTTATAATTGCTTTTCTTGTTCTGTGTGTAGGTGCAAGTAGATAAGTTACAGATTTACATAATATTTTATGACATATATAAAATTATCTTGAGAGATTTACTGTCATAGTATGTTTGTAATAGGACCCAGAAATATAAGTGACATTAATGTCACTGGTCAAATTATGGTGCATAGAGTATTACATTGTTTATCAGTTTCTGTATAACCAAAAATGTTCAGTATTTTTCATACTAGTTTTAAGAGCAACCTAGAATAGCATAAATCTAATTTCCTATATAAAAAAGCAATAGCATTGCTTTTAGCATCTCAAGAATATAACCTATGATATTTCATTGTAAGTTACACATGTTTAAATGCAGTCAAGTTAGTATGAGCACCACAAAAGAGTGAATCAGTATGATACAGAACATCTGTACATGACAGGTACTGTCTGTTAAACCAAATACAAAAACTTTTATCCGTAGTAGGTAGATGC
>NW_022652216.1:0-2410 GCF_011064425.1 Rattus rattus
CCTTTGATCAGCCCCTGCACATCGCCGAGGTTTCCTCATTGCACGCGATGGGGTGATCATGACTGCTATAAAATTATATATATTAAAAGGGTGAGATGTAGAGGGCCGCAATAACATTCGCCACCACTAGATGGCGCTGGCTTCCACTGCGCCCCACGTGGAAGGCCAGGTCAGTCAAGATGGCGCTGGCCTTTACCGCGCAAGCCGGCTCCCTATGGGGAGATTAACTGTGTGCGCATGTGCAAGAGTGCCTTCATGCCAGGTCTTTGCCCATTTCCGGGGCGTACCTGATGAGGTCATGAGTAAGCAACCAATCAGGTGTGGGTGCGCACACGGGGGATAAATAGGGTGCGCCTGGCGGCGCAAGCGGGGCTTCCACCATGAGAGAGGAATAGACAGGAATAAAGTCACTCATAGTAAGAATTTCTATGTCTCGCGTGCTTCTTGCCGGCGGAAGTCGTGCGTGGGACAATATCTAATAAAAAATTTTTTTTAAAAATAGACTGTTCAGTGTCAGCCTCTAGAAGTTCGAATCTAGACCAGCTACTGAGTCATGCTGAACCATATTTCCATCTTGTCTCATATGGATTGCTCTTTTGCCAGACCTGGTGTTTGCAGAGACCCCCACATTTGGCTACTGTGCCTTTGACCCAGATAACCCTCTGAAAGCCTATTTTGTTTTTTCTACATTACCCTATACAACCTTCTACCCCTAGGGGAAATGCCAAAGTACCCATGTAGCTCCCCATACTTTCTCATTCCCTCCAGTGTTCCTGCACTGAGACCTTGTTCTCACAAATTTAGGTAAGGGTGGAAAGAAACTATTACTCTGTTAACAAATCAATAGAGGTCTTCTCTCACATTGTATGGAAAAACTTTTGGTCTGTCCACCTAGTTGTCTGGGTTGTCTGGATCCTCTAAGCTTATCAAGACAGCATAGACTATATAACAAGAGCCTGTCTCAAGAAAGACAGAGAGAGGCTGAGGGTTGATAGACAAAAAATTTAAAGAAAGAAAATAATGGCATCAGGGAATTGTACATAAATAATGATATGAGTTATTGTTTCCAGGAAACCTAACGTCTTAAAATATGAACATCTTTTGAATTCAATCCCAGGAACCTGATGTGAAAGTTGTCTGGCCATAACGCCTCTCAGCCCATTGATCAGCAGATAGGTGACCGTCTCCACCCTCCCTCATTATTCTGGGTGTCCCTCCTGAAGCTGCGCCCTTGGTAGAAGAGGATGACTTCTCCTGATACAAAAGGACTCTTCCTTTGCACTGGGTATATGATCTTAAATCCTTCCTTCTAGGATCTCCAAACCAGTTCTCATGCAGGAACTGAGGACAGAGGGAGGTATGGTAGAGTTGCATTGGTGTTCGGCATTTCATCTGGGGGTGGACAATTGTATAAGGTTTTAGAGTGTGGAAAATACAAGAGAAGCATTCAGAGAGTTATCAGTGCCAAAGGACAGTAGGTGAATAGATTAGGCATTGTCAAGATAACAAGAGGAGTGTGTACTGTAATAGCAATTGTTATTTAAGAACCAAATCTCTCTACTAACTCTTACAAATCTGACATTTAAAAAGTATATTAAGTCTTTCATATAGTCAAGTATTTTGGTGAAATCTATGGTTATTTCTTTTCTATGGGACAAAATAAGAATAGTCATTGCCCAGCAAGCTTTATTATTGGAATTCAAGAAACACATATTCATAAATTTTTACTAGAAAGAATTCTTTTATAATGACCTACTTTTACTAGTCTCAGTCTTTAGGTTTGAGAAGAATTGGGTACCTTTGTCCTTGGAGCCTACCATATTCTTTTAAACCCAGAGCACAGGATTACAGAATCTCACTGCATATTTTATTAAAGGAGAATATGAGTAGGAATCTGAAATTCGTTTCAAGTTTCAGAGTCTAAAAGAAGCCACAGGTGAGTGTATTTAAGGCCGGACGTGAGAAAGCACATCCCCGGTCGGATTAAAAACCCTTAGGGAGCATCATGTCCTTCCTGCATTCCTACACTTTTCAAGGAGGAGAGTTCTCACACAGGTAAGAGAGCACTGTCAGGTAAAATGAGCAGAGATGACTGGAGCTGGGAAGGGACAGAGAGGGGCTGTGACCTTTTGGGTATTTCCCCCTTTCCTCATTTCAGGGAGGTTCTGTCTAGAAATGTCTGCTCGTATTGCTTAATGATGCTCATTTATGTTACCTTTCTACCATCTGTTCTAGTTACAAAAGTTATAGTATGAAAAATACGGTCAGTCATAAAACTTCACAGAGGAAAACATCAAATTTTACTACAGTGTTATGGATAAGGTGCTTAAAACATGAATCTCAAGTGTCATTGGTTTGATTAGCTATAATAAATCACAGAGTGGAGTAGTGATTAATAGCTGGTAAAGAT
>NW_022652217.1:0-2404 GCF_011064425.1 Rattus rattus
TTCCTGCGCTTGCCTCTCGCCATCAGATTATCTCTAGTGTTACTTTGTTCTGCTATTTCTGACAGTGGCTAAACTGTCCTATAGGCCTGTGTGTCAGGAGTGCTGTAGACCTGTTTTCCTCTCTTTCAGTCAGTTATGGGGACAGAGTGTTCTGCTTTCGGGCATGTAGTTTTTCCTCTCTACAGGTCTTCAGCTGTTCCTGTGGGCCTATGTCTTGAGTTCACCAGGCAGGTCACTTGCAGCAGAAAAGTTGGTCTTACCTGTGGTCCCGAGGCTCAAGTTCGCTCTCGGGGTGCTGCCCACGGGCTCTCCGCGGTGGCAGCAACCAGGAAGATCTGCGCCGCCCCTTCCGGGAGCCTCCGTGCACCAGGGTTCCAGATGGAGTTTGGTGTTTTCCTCTGGAATCAGTAATGTGTGCAGAGAGCAGTCTCTTCTGGTTTCGCAGGCGTGTCTGCCTCTCTGAAGGTTTAGCTCTCCCTCCCACGGGATTTGGGTGCAGAGAACTGTTTATCTGGTCTGTTTCCTTCAGGTTCCGGAGGTGTCTCAGGCAGGGCTCCTGCCGCTCCTGGGTCCTCCCCCACAGGAACCCAGAGGCCTTATACAGTTTCCTCTTGAGCCAGGGATGTGGGCAGGGGTGAGCAGTGTTGGTGGTCTCTTCTGCTCTGCAGCCTCAGGAGTGCCCACCTGACCAGGCGGTGAGGTCTCTCTCCCACGGGGTCTGGGAGCAGAGAGCTGCTGCGGGCCGGGATCCGCAGGTGTGGGTCTTCCGGTAAACACAGGACGTGCCAGGTCCTAGAGGAATTCTGCCTCTGTTTGTCCCGATTTCACCAGGCAAGTCACTTGCAGCAGATAAGTTGGTCTTACCTGTGGTCCCGAGGCTCAAGTTCGCTTGTGGGGTGCTGCCCATGGGCTCTCCGAGGTGGCAGCAACAAGAAGATCTGCGGCGCCCCTTCCGGGAGCCTCCGTGCACCAGGGTTCCAGATGGAGTTTGGTGTTTTCCCCTGGAATCAGTAATGTGTGCAGAGAGCAGTCTCTTCTGGTTTCCCAGGAGTGTCTGCCTCTCTGAAGGTTTAGCTCTCCCTCCCACGGGATTTGGGTGCAGAGACCAGCTTAGTACTTTTATGGGTCCCTGAGTGTTTGAACAAGTGAGCCGCTGACTCTTGTGCTTTCTCTTGGGAGTCTTTTCCTTTTGTTTATTTACCTTGTCCAATGTCAGTGTCATAGCTTTTTTTTAGCCAGTTGTATTTTATTTTGATCAGTTCTATTTTTAACTCCTAGAACTTCATTCTTACGAAAGACAGGAAGGATGAGGATACAGATAGGAAAGAAATGGGAAGGAAGAGAAAAGCATAGAAATAGGACAAATATAACAAGAGTGTATATATATGAGCGAAGAATGTAGTCTTTATTAAAACAGAAAGTAAACAGTAAGAAAAACAAACAGTTGTAAATAACCCATATAGGTATCAGTAGAGATAGTGGTATAATTCTTTCCTACTTTCTTGTATGTTTCTTTTTTTTTTTTATCTTGTCTAGGCATAAAAATCTCCTAGGCTTCCACAAGGAGCTCACCATACAGGAGAAACACATGCAATTAATCAATTTGTTTTTCAAAATCATTCCAGACCTGATCCTGCAGCTCTGGCACAGGAGCACAGCCCTAAATTTCCAGCTCCCATTGCTGAGTGATCTACACCATTCCCAGAACACTCAACAAGAGGTTAATGGTAAGGTGACATTTTCTTATTCATTTTTCTGTTTTCTAATCATTTTTTCTTTGGAGAATTTCATGTGAGTATTGTCACAGCAGATACTGTATATATAAATCTTTGCTGTTTCTGATGCTTGTGCCATGTGTTCTAGAACAACAATGAAGAAGTCAAACTTCACTGTGAGGCATGTTGTCAAAATACAGGATAAGGTAACTTATGTTCTTGAGGTTCAAGAGCAGGTTTCCCCCTTCTTGATCCTCAACCTACTGAATCTTATGGTAGGCAGAACCTAATGGCTATGATACTGAAGCAGTGGAAGCACATCCTGACTCCTGGTTCAGGAGTGGACATCATTCAGGAATCTTCCCAACATAACCCTAGAGCTGATTATAGCAGATTTGAAATCAGTGATGGAGAGAAACTATCTGTATTTCAGGTTTCCCAGACAGTTATAGTTCCTGTATTAACGTGTCTTTGAGAAAGGGGATGAATGTCATCCTTCCTGATATGATGGTTTTTGAACTTACAGCAACCACATATATCTGAAATTCTCACCATTTCAATATTCTCAGAAACTTTCTCTAACAACTGCAGGACAACACACGTGATGGTAAAGCAATGGCTGTAGATTCTCAGGACATCCCAAGCCCAAGTTCTCAGCACAAATCAGTCTTGTTTTCCCCAGAGAGACA
>NW_022652218.1:0-2296 GCF_011064425.1 Rattus rattus
GGCTCTGACCTCATAGGTAACGTTGAATATCCTAAATAAGATCACCAGTGTAAGTGGGAAGCCCTGGGTCCTGCTAAGACTGAACCCCCAGTGAACGTGATTGTTGGGGGGAGGGCGGCAATGGGAGGAGGATGGGGAGGGGAACACCCATAAAGAAGGGGAGGGGGAGGGGCTAGGGGGATGTTGGCCCGTAAACCGGGAAAGGGAATAACACTTGAAATGTAAATAAGAAATACTCAAGTTAATATATATGTATATATATATATATATATATATATATTCAATCAACTCTCCTTCTTCAGAGAACCTGACTAATACAAGAGGTTTTGTGGGACCCCTCATCTCCCTCTCTTTCTTTATACCCTGGCTTGGAAATGAGTGGTTTGTTCTTGCCCCCAAACAAGGATATACTGTATCTTGGATTGCAACCTTTAAAACCATGATCCAAAGCAAGTCTCATCTTCTTATAAGTCAGGGGGGTCTCTACTATGTCATTATATCGATGGAAAGCTGACTAACACATCTTTTCTTAAATCAGGGAGAGCACAAAGGGTCAAATGACAAGTCAAAATTTAAAGGATTTCTATTGCTCATTGTGATGACTATTCTTGGTTGTCAACTTGACTACAGCTGGAGTTAACAAAAATCCAAGCTGCTGGTACAGTGGTGACTTTTTGTTTGTTTGTTTGTATTTTTACTAAATCATTTGACGTGGGGAGACCCACCTTTAATCTGGATCTTTTGAGGTGCAAAGATCCACCTTGAATCAGGGCACACCTTCTGGTGGCAGCCTATGTAAAAGACATGGGAGAAGTTCTTTGTGCTTCTCTTGCTTCTCTCCATTGAAAGTCTGCTCATAAAGGGGTCCTATGTCTTTTCAGCACCTTGTACGTATCATACCGCCTAGTAACATTTGGGATTTCAATTCCTTGTGTAAAGAGTCACTTCTTTCTTGGTGCTTTCAAGTGTCTTTTTCTCTCCATCTTCCAGAAGTTTGAGTATAAATGTGTTTTGGCATGGGTGTTTTGTTTTTCTTCTTTCTTTTATCCTCTTTGGAGTTTGACATTTGCACTCATACCCTATGGCAATTTTGGATAGTTTGGAAGCTTTTATTCTTTGAATAATGCTCCTTCTCTTCTTTTGGGATTTCCATAATGTATATGCTGGTGTAGTAGGTACTGTTCCATACAACCCTTAGACCCTGTTCAAATTTCTTTGGTAAAATTTTCTTTTCAGATCAGATAATTTCAACTGTTCTACTTCAGGATCCCAGTGCTCATATCTCGTCAGCCTAACTGGGCCTCTGAGTCAGTCTACTGAACTTTTCATTTCCGTTATTGGACCTTTCACTTTCCAGAGTTTTTGTTTCTTCCTGGCTTTCAATCTCTTTGTTGTCAGTCCCACTTCATAATTTCTTTCCTCAACCTTCTCCATATTTCCCTTGAGGACTTGGCATATCTGTAAGGTGACTTCAGGTCACTTTTATGGACAGTTTCATTGTCTTGCCTCTCCCTTTTTTTCCTTTTTTTTTTTTTTTTTTTGTTTATGTTTTTTTTTTATTGGACATTTTTAGTATTTACGTTTGAAATGTTATCCCTTCCCAGTCCCCCCCCAGCACCCTCGTCCCATTCCCTCCCTCTGTTTCTATGGCTGCTCCCCCCACCCATCCATAGATACAGAAAATGTGGTACATTTACACAATGGAGTACTACTCAGCGATTGCCTCTCCCTTTTAATGGCCATGTTTTTCATTTACTTGTGCATGTGTAATGTTCCTTTAGGTAAGACTCAGATGTTTGAATCTATTCATACAGTAACTCTAGAAAGTACAACCTCCTCTTCCTCTAGGGTTATTAAGCTGTTCTGGTGGTTGAGCAGGGCAGGCTCTTGCTGGGCTCTAGCTTGAGTTATAAGCACTGGCATCTTCGTTCTGTGCCTTTTCTTGGTCGTATTTCTAATATACATGGCTTGTGCATGCCCAAGACTTTAAATGCTTATCCCCTCAAAAGAGAAAAAGGACAAAGAATGAAGAGTTGGTGGGGGGTGGGGAAGAATAGTATGTTTGTCCTTTCAATTCGCTGGCAGTTGCTTTAGTCTTGTGAGCAGGACTTACAGGACCAAAGAGAAAAGCTGCCCTTGAAGGTCAGCAGGATGAAGTAGCAGTCAGATAACGAATCCCTAATTTTTTGCAAGAGAGAATCCTTTTTGCTCCCTGCAGCTCCTCCTGTTGTCTGCCAGTTGCTCTGAGATCTACTCTTCAGTACCTAGGTCCTGGCATCAACCGAAATGCACCATA
>NW_022652219.1:0-2381 GCF_011064425.1 Rattus rattus
ATCACAATGTCTTTTTAGCCTTTATTTTACACACTCTCTGATTCCTCTCTCCTTAGTGAATCAGTATTGTGAATATAATGACTGTTGTTAATACAAGCAGTGCATTACCCATGCTCCTTTAAGGAAGCGTAGTAAAAATTTATTAGTTTACCATTAAGGATTTGGGTTCCATCACAAGTTAGCTATATTGTAGACTTCTTATCTAGTATTAAGGGAGGTGTCTTAGGTCTCCAAGGAAAATCCTCACACAATAATACTTTGGAAAGTATATATTCATATCAAGATTTTTACACTGATACTCTTAACAATTCTATTTGTAGTAGCCCTAAACTGGAGGCAACCTTTCATTCAACAGGTATAGGAAAATTAAGCTGCGATTAATTAAAAATATAAAAGCATTTTGTCCTTTTGACAGAGTCTTTTGCCTTGCAGAAGCTTTTCCAGATATACCTCTCCTGGGCTTATACCTAAAAGATTCTCCAGCATATAATAAGGACACATGTTCCACTATGTTCAACGCAGCGTTATTTATAATAATCAGAAGTTGGAAAGAATCAAGATGTCCCTCAACATAGGAATGGATACAGAAAATGTGGTACATTTACACAATGGAATACTACTCAAATATTAAAAACAATGCCTTCACAAAATTTGGAGGCAAATAGATGGAACTAGAAAATATTATCCTGAGTGATTCACAAAAGAACACACATGGTATGTATTCACTGATTAAGTGGGTATTAAGCTAAAATCTCAGAATATCCAAGATACAATTCACAGACCATATGAAGCTCAAGAAGAAGGAAGACCAAAGTGTGGATGCTTCATTCCTTCTTGGAAGAGGAAATAAAATACTGAGGAGGTAGAGGGTGGGAAGGACTTGGGTGAAAGAGAGAAAGGAGAGGGGGAATAATGGGGAAGGATAAGCTATAGGATGAGACAGGGTCTCCTGATATACAGTGAGTGGGTCAGGAAATTGAATCAAGTTGTGTAGCAATGGGGATGGAGTACTGGGGGTGGCCACCATCAAGTTCCAGATGCCAGGAAAGCAAGAGGCTCCCGGACCCAACAGGGACTAGATTAGCTGAAATGCCCAACAAAAGGGAAGCAGACCTTTTGAGACCATATCCAGAGATTGGGGATGGGACCACCCACTCATCTCCAAATTTTTAACCCAGAATTCCTCCTGTCTAAAGGAAATACCAGGACAAAGTGTGGAGCAGAGACAGATGGAAAGTTCATTCAGAGACTGCCCTACCTGGGGATCCGTCCTATACACAGACACCAAACCCAGACACTATTGCAGATGCCAAAAAGTGCTTGCTGACAGGAGCCTGATATAGGTGTCTCTTGAGAGGCTCTGCCAGAGCCTGACACATACAGATGTGGATGCTCATAGCCAACCATTGGACTGAGCACAGGAACCCCAATGCAGGAGATAGGGGAAGAACTGAAGGAGCTGAAGGGTTTGTAAAAATCATAGGAAGAACAACAATATCAACCAACCAGACCTCCCCACCCAGAGCACCCAGAGACTAATCCACCAACCAAAGAGTAATGTGGAGGGACCCATGGCTCCAGCTGCATATGTAGCAGAGGTTGGACTTATCTGGCATCAATGAGAGGAGAAGCCATTGGTCCTGTAGAGACTCAATGCCCTAATGTAGAGGAGTACCAGGAATGGATGGATGTGTGGGGAAGCACCCTCATAGAAGCAGTGGGAGGCAAGTTGGATAGGGGGTTTGCAGAGGAGAAACTGGGAAAGGGGACATTCGAAATGTAAATAAATAAATAAAATATCCAATAACAAAAAACAAAATACAAAAACACAAAATTTTAATTCTTGCAACAATATGAATGTATTTCAAATTAACTGTGATGTTTGCATTTAATGAGATGACAAAAGTAATCTACTATATTATTTAATTTATATACATTGCTAGGAATAGAAAACTAATCTTGAATGACTGAATGTAGACTAACGCATGTCATTTGACTGGGGATTGGAAGGAAGGATAGCAGGAGAGAGCAACAGCAGTTCCTTCACTTCTGGGTGTGAGTGGGAAATAGAAAAACCTCTATGAGGTTTGTAAACCCAAAACCTATCCAATTAGATGGGATTATGAATCATAGTCCAGTTTTGATGGAAAGAAAAATAATAGAGAGCTGGGGAGATGGCTCAGTGGGAAGAAATTCTTGCCACTAAGCCTGACATACTAAGCTTGATTACCCCATTCTGATAGTGGAGAGAACGGTCTCCTACAAATGGCCTTCTGACCTCAACATATGTCACATGGCATATGTATGTGTTCTCTGTGTCTCTGTGTCTCTGTCTTCTCCTCCTCCTCCTCCTCCTCCTCCTCCTCCTCCTCCTCCTCCTC
>NW_022652220.1:0-2257 GCF_011064425.1 Rattus rattus
AAAAAGAATCGTAAAATGAGGGGTTAGATTTAGCTCAGTGGTAGGGCTTCGCCTAGCAAGCGCGCAAGGCCCTGGTCGGTCCCAGTCGAAAAAAAAGAACCAAAAAAAAAAAAAGAATCGTAAATGTAAATATCTTTTCCAATGGGTCTAAAGGGGTCATGACCCACCGGCTGAGAACCACCGGACTACAAGGTGACACTGAAACGCAGAGGTTCAGCCTCTGGTCTCAAGCTTGGTTGGCACACGGTCTGATGAGCGAATGAACATAAATCTCTCTCATCCCATTTGCTCGTCCTTCGTCGATTCGTCGACAACGACTGGGAGCCGGCTATATGCCGTGATAATGGACGATGTTGGACTCGGGTGGTCCAAGGCATAGCTCTGAGAACCGTAAACCGTGAGTGAGGGGCAGAGCAGGAGACTTCACCCCACGGGAAAGGGGAACACGCTCTTCAGTCACATCCAGGGGCGGGACCGGAAGAGCTCTTTGCGAGGGCGTGTGCGCACCGCGACTGGCGCGCTAACCCCGGCAGCCGGACCGGAATCTGTTTCTACCCTGGCACTCACCGCCGCTTCTCTTCATCAAAGTTGAGGATGAGCCGGGGACGCCGGTCATCTCCATCTCTTTTCTTCTTCTTGTTGCGGCCCATAACAGTGAAGCTTCCGGCAGCGTGGCTGCTTCTGACCTAAAACACTTCCGGGCGGAGCCGTTTCATATTTCCGGTAGGGGCGCACATTGTGGCCTTGTTCCACAGTTCCACTGATTTGGCTCCACCTTTTAAAGGAGCCTCCCATCCTGTCTTAGCTTTGGTTCAGGTCTTCTGAGTAATTGTCCTAGAATGGCTCCAGTGAGCACTAGGTTCCTGATTCCATCATCTGTCCTGCCTCAAACAGACGCTCAATCTGGAGTTATTCATAAATGTCCAAGAATTACTGATTTTAATTGAATTCTGATGTCAACTCTTTTGTGATTTCTATGGTTGCGGGAAACTGCCTAGATCCAAAGACTGGTACTCCTTTACAAAGTATGTGACTCAGGAGCAATTGCCTTAAAAAACAAAAAAAACCAAAAACATAAATTATGGGCTGGGCAAGGTGGCATATGTCTTGAATCCCAGCATTTGAGAGGCAGAGGCAGGGGGATCAAGGTCGGCCTAGCCTATATAGTGAGTTCCAGGACAACCAGAGCAGAGCGACATAATAAAGAGACCTTGTCTATAAATAAATAAGATTAATAAAATACTGTGCCTGAGTGAGTTGTGTGCACCGCATGAGTAAGTGCCCATAAGAGGGTATCGGATCCCCGGCAACTAGAGTTACAGATTGTGAGTCATGTGGGTTTTGGGAACCAAACCCTGGTCCTCTGCAAGAGAAGTAAGTGCTGTTAACCATTGAGTCATCTCTCCAGCCCCCAAATTACCATTTTCTTTGTGTCTCACTTTCCTATTTATAAAACACAGATTGCTGTAGTGATTTTGTAAGGTTATTGTAAAGAGGTGGCTCTAGAACTCTGGCATGCACTAGAAGGCTTGCTGAAATCCAAATCAAGAACTTGGGGGTTCAGCACATTTGACAGGATCCCAGAATGTCTATTTCTAGCACATTCTCTTGTGGCCCTGAATATTGCTCCTGCGTGCAACAAACTGAGAGCCATGACCGTGGTGGGATAAGTGTGTTGTTAGGAGTGCGTCACACAATAGTCTGCCATACTCCGGTTTGGTGCACTAGCCGTATCCAGCTATGTGCCTCAGTTTCCTCAAGTATGGAGAGGAAATTTAACAACACACCTTCTACTAACCACAAAAGTTTGAACGTGAAACCCGGGATCAAATAACACTGGGCAGGGGACTTTACTGACCCTGTTGTACAGACTTCCTCCCATTCTCAAGGATATGTGCATCTGGTCACCCAGTCCTGTGTTGCAACAGGACTGATGCCTTTGACTGTAGTCAGTTTTCATGATAGTCCTGGAGGTGACGTGTCTGCAGCAAGAAGCTCAGGAAGTTGCAGGTCAGAATGTCTCCAACATTGCAGTTTGGGACTGGAGAGATGGCTCAGTGGTTAAGAGCACTGACTACTCTTCCACAGGTCCTGAGTTCACATCCCAGCAACCACATGGTGGCTCGCAACCATCTGTAATGAGATCTGATGCCCTCTTCTGGTGTGTCTGAAGACAGCCACAGTGTACCTATATATAATAAAATGAATAAATCTTTTTAAAAGAAAGGTGTCTCCAACAATGTGGAGGGTACAGAGG
>NW_022652221.1:0-2398 GCF_011064425.1 Rattus rattus
CCACGGCCTCAGCAGCCAGGAAGATCTGCGCCGCCCCTTCCGGGAGGTTCCGTGCACCAGGGTTCCAGATAGCTTTTGTTTTCCTCTGGGGTCAGTACTGTGTGCAGCGTGCAGTCTCTTCTGGTTTCCCAGGCGTGTCCGCCTCTCTGAAGGTTTAGCTCTCCCTCCCACGGGATTTGGGTGCAGAGAACTGTTTATCAGGTCGGTCCCTTCAGGTGCGGTGTCTCAGACGCAGTGGATCTGCTGCTCCTGGGCCCTCCTCTACGGGTACCCAGAGGCCGTATACAGTATCCTCCTGGGCCAGGGATGTGGGCAGAGGTGGGCAGCGTTGGTGGTCTCCTCCGCTCTGCTGCCTCAGGAGAGCCCGCCCGACCAGGCGGCAAGAACTCCCCTCCAGGGGGCCTGGGAGCAGAGAGCTGCTGAAGGCAGGGATCCTCCGCTGGTCCGGGAGTCTGGCCAAACACCGGAAGTGTCCGGCCCCAGAGGAACTCCGCCTCTGTGTGACCCGAGATCACCAGGCAAGTCGTTTGTAGCAGAAAAGTTTGTCTTACCTGTGGTCCCCAGGCTCAAGCTTGTTCGTGGGGTGTTGCCTATGAGCTCTCCACGGCCTCCAGGGACCTCTTTTTAATGAAGGAGATTAAATACTTGTTTTAAGCCCAAAAAGCTGTGAGTAGATATTGTTAATGACCTGGTGACAGTTTTTACTCTGTGCAGCAATCCTCACCCCAAATGTTTATCACATACTAGTCCTTCCATAGACAATTATCTTTAGTTCTCACTTAACAGAACCTATCCTTAATGGGTTGGGGGAGGGTGTCACATGTACTTTATAGCCTACTGATCTCTATGCTGTCTTGGTTAGAGACATATTTTAGGCCCCTTAGCTATAGAACCTAACCTCATGGTACATGTACTATGCAAAGGAGTTTCTATGTTGTCACATCTGAAGCTTTACTGTGCATCTGAAATTGCACTGATTCACACCAAATTTTACTGTATTTTAAATATGTTGTCAATAAATCACCTGGCAACAGATTCTCTAGATTTGATCCAGGTGGATGAAATCAATCTGAACGATGTTTTCATTCTAACATCTTCAGGGTTAGTTTTACTGCCTGACACCTGTATGAGGTCCCCTTGACCAAACAGTTCAATCAACTGAGAAGCACATATTCAAGCAAATGGGTCTATAGGGGTCATTCTCATTCCAGTCACCCTCTCAGTCATCTTTTCAGAGAATATGTGGCCTTTAGCTAATAGAGATCCCATAGGAATATAACATTTTGTGAAGGAAGGTGCTGTGTCTGTTTTACAAACTACTAAAACAGTGCATAGACAGGCACTGAAAGGGTCTAACATTTCCAGCACTTATCATCTTGTTATGCCCAAACTAATGCAAGAATGGTCACCAAGCATTCACTTGGACTGTAGTAGCTTTTACAGAAACATCTGTGGACTAAGCATTATGCTGAGTGTTTAACAATTTTAACTCATCTATGTCTTTCATTAATTCTAGTGTTTCTATTATAGTCTTTCCGGAAGTGGAAATTTTTGGTTTGTTTGGCGAGTCAGTTGTGACATTTGATTTTTTTTTCTGGAAATTGTCTTATGACAGGATGTTTTCCTGTAGCAGACATGTGAGAGGATGTTTTGTTGAGAACCGACCGACGGTGTTTGCTAGAAGTTGCTTGGTGAAAGGGCATCTGATGTGCTGGAGCGGACATTTGAGAGGACACATGATGTTTGGAAAGGGTATGAGTGGAAGCCAGCAGACAGTGGACAATGCTGTGGCATTGGTTCACCTTGCCACTCTTTGCTGAAATATGATGAGGTTTTCTGGTGACGGTCTTCACAGATGATGCTCTGTTGTTAGTTTACCCTGCCTTCTTCACTGATCATCACTTGTTATGACTTTGTTCAGTGAAATGCACCAAAGAACCTCTCGTGACATTTTGGTGATTTTTTGGTGCTTCCTTGGACTTAGACCAATTGGCAGAGCCTTGTGATTTCCTCTGAATTGAACTGCTATTGTGGACTTATGAGTGGTGTTTGTGAGTGGATCTAGCTACAAGTGCTGATTCATGTGAACTGGACTGCTGACAAGAATGGCCCCAAAGAACTATTTATAAACAGGTCCACCTTCCCCTTTGCCCTATTAACCTTTCATTTCTAATATCTCTGGTGGGTGGTGGGCTAAATGAAGATTAAAGCATTTAAGTGTAGGTTTTTAAAAATATAAGCCTACGATTTCACAAATGAAACTTCTGTAGATATCTTGAAATCTTCTACATTTCCAAACCCTACCTACAACTCTCTACTTCATAAGAGTTTTCCAAAAACAATTCTGAGTTCTTATTTGATAAACATTTTAACACTTGTTCATGCCTTAATGAGACAA
>NW_022652222.1:0-2397 GCF_011064425.1 Rattus rattus
GGATGTTTGCCCGGAAACCGGGAAAGGGAATAACACTTGAAATGTATATAAGAAATATTCAAGTTAATAAAAAAAATATAATGAAATGGCTGGAAAGAGCAGATCTGTCAAATTTGTAAAGCTTTTTTCAAGTTTCCAAGAGTATGAACAATGTGTAGCAATAAACATGTTTTTAAAAACATTTTTAAAATAATGCATATGTTCTGGTATGCAAAGAAAATGTTTTTGGAGTAAATCTTTCTAGACTAGAAACATTTCATTTGATGAATCTGCTCCCTTAGATGAGTCAGTACTGAGGTACAGTATAGAAAAAGTTTTAAAAGTTAAAAGACTTTAAATAGAAAATACATAGTTTCTATTGGTAAATGTGTTCATTAAGGTCACAATAGCATAAATATAATTGCCTTGTAGTTATCAAATTCATAGATTATACACATTAGCAACTAACTCCGAGTCAACAATAACATCCTGGTGTCACATTAAGGAAAATTTTATCTATTGGGATTGAGTCCAATTTGAATATACTATTTCATGTTCCCTGTCTTCGGTCTTGTATATGTCTGTTGTATGAGTCTGAATTTCTGCCTGCGTGAAGGCTGTCCTTGGTTCTGTCCCTGTATTTGTCCCTGTGGAACTGTGTGTATGTCTATTCCAAATAATAGCTTTGTATTTATTCAACAGAAAAGTCATAACATAGGCCAAAGATTTTTACTTTATAAAAATCTTTAACAGTTTTGATAGGGACTAAATCATTGGCTCCAACTGATCCGAATTGAAGCAGACAACTCATAGTACTTAAAATATCATTATTATCAACCAATATCTATAAATGTTGCATTCAAACTTCCAGGTGGATTTTAGAAAATTGGTTTTAACCTTAATATTTGCTGCTTACAACATATGATATATTTGCATTCTTCCAGGTCAAGGTATGGAAGAGCAAAAAAATTAAGGTTGTAGCTGTGCATTAGCTTAGGTTATAAAAGCTGATTAAGCAGGAAATGCAAGGCAAGAAAGGTTGGTTATTATACTGTTCTCTTAAAATCTATTTATTCTTCTCTCACACAGTGCATCTCAACCGCAGCTTTCCCTCCTTTCACAGATATCCCCACCTTCCCTCTTCCCCAGACCCACGGCCTTCCCATCTCTCCCAGAAAAGAGCAGGCCTCCCAGGGACAAGTTAAGAGTAGGAGAAATCACAAACCTTCACATCAAGGATGGGGAAGGCAATGCAATAGGAGAAAAAGGGTCCAAAGAGCAGGCAAAATAGCCAGAGACACTCCACTCCTACTGTCAGGAGCCTATGGAGAATTCTCTGTTTAGATCTGAACTTCTTTATTTTTATTTGGATTTTTTGTTTGTTAGTGTCTAGTTATTTGAGTAAGTTATATCTTTTGGATATATTAGTCTTCTCTTAGATGAGTAGTAGGTGAAAAGTTTTTCCCATTCTGTAGATTGCCTTTTGTCCTATGGATGATGTCCTTTGCCTTATGGAAGCTTTTCGGTTTCAGGAAGTTTCATGTTTTAATTATTAATCTTAGTGCCTGTGATACTGAAGTTCTTCTGCTCAGGAAGTTGTCTCTTTTGCTAATTCATCCACGTCTATTCCCTACACTTTTTTCTTTTAGGTTCAGTGTATCTGGTTTTATGTTGAAGTGTTTGATCTGCTTGGATGTGTGTTTTGTGCAGAATGATTAATAAGTATGTATTTGAATTCTTCTACATGCAGCAATCCAGTTTTACAAGTACCATTTGTAGAATATGGTTTATTTTTTCTAATGTGAATTTCTGGCTTCTTTATCAAAACTCAAATCTTCACATGTGTGTGAATTTATGCCTTGATCTTCAATTTGATTTTATTGATCAACTTGTTTGCCTTTGCCAATGTCATGTGGCTTTTATGACTATACCTGTGTAATGCAGCTTGAAATCAAGAATATAAATATCCTTGGAAATTCTCTTAATATTCAAGATCATTTTATCTACCCTGTGTTATTTTCAAGGTCTGTAATTAATTGTATTAAATTTTTGATTAAGACTGTGCAAAATCTCTAGATTTCTTTTGGTAGGATTGCCATTTTTACTGTTAATCCCATTGATATATGAGCATGGGAAAACTTTTATTCTGATATGTTCTTCAAATTTTTCTTTAAAGATATGAAATTTTTGTCATACAAAATCCTTTGCTCATTTGGTTAGAGCTACTCCAATATATTCTATATCATTTGAGGCTATTGTGTAGGGTGTTTTTCTTTCTTTTTTTTTTTTATTAACTTGAGTATTTTTTATATACATTTTGAGTGTTATTCCCTTTCCCGGTTTCCAGGCAAACATCCCCCTAATCCATCCCCTTCTTTATGGTTGTTCCCCTCCCCATCCTCCCCCCCCTTGCCGCCC
>NW_022652223.1:0-2401 GCF_011064425.1 Rattus rattus
TAGGTAGCAATGAATATCCTAGTAAGAGCACCAGTGGAAGGGGAAGCCCTGGGTCCTGCTAAGACTGAACCCCCAGTGAACTAGATTGTTGGGGGGAGGGCGGTAATGGGGGGAGGTTGGGGAGGGGAACACCCATAAAGAAGGGGAGGGGGAGGGATTAGGAGGATGTTTGCCCGGAAAGCAGGAATGCAAATAACACTCGAAATGTATATAAGAAATACTCAGGTTAATAATTAAAAAAAAAAAAACAAAAACAAAGTGCTGATTCATGATTCTCGTGCACAGACATTGGGTGTCTTCTTGCCCCTTGATCCAAATATTAGAAATGGATCACAGGAGAACCCTTCTGGTATATGCCTGAGCCTGGAACTGAATCGGTCACACAGCTCTCTGTACTCAGTCCCGTGTGAGAGACAGCTGGACTCTCAGAAATTCGAACAATGCTGAGAGCACAGAGGAGACCGCCTCTTCTGCTCACATTCCTGTCCCAAGAGGAACCCGCTAGAACCCACTGAACACAGAAACCTAGGAGCAGTCAGGGACAGTATCTTTCTGGTCTCTGCCTGCACCCAGAGCTGAAAGCCAGTCTCCAGGAACTCTGACACACCTGAGAGCAGAGGTAAGACCACCACTTGTGCTCCAAGGCCTTCATTTGAAGCTGTCAGGACACACAGAACACTTCTGGTTTCTGCTTGCACCCTGAGTTTACCCAGTCCCACAGCTCTCTGTACCCAGATCCTGCTGAGAGAAATCTATTCTCCAGGAGTGCTTACCACAGGGCTTATAGGACCAGAAATGGGAGGATCCACCTATACCACTCCTGGGCATATACCCAAAAGGCGCTCCAAACATATAACAAAGACACATGCTCTGCTATGTTCATAGCAGCCTTATTTATAATAACCAGAAGCTGGAAAGAACCCAGATGTCCTTCAACAAAGGAATGGATACAGAAAATGTGGTACATTTACACAGTGGAGTGCTACTCAGCTGTTAAAAACAATGACTTCATTAAATTTTTAGGAAAATGGGTGGAACTAGAAAATATCATCCTGAGTGAGGTAACCCAATCACAAAATAGCACACACGGTATGCACTCACTGTTAAGTGGATATTAGCCCAAAAGCTTGGAATACCCAAAATATAATTTATAGACCACATGAAGCTCAAGAAAAAAGAAGACCAAAGTGTGGATTCTTTAGTCCTCCTTAGAATGGGGAAAAAAGTACCAAAGGTGGAAATACGGTGACAAAATGTGGAGCAGAGAGTTAGTAGAGGTCATCCAGAGACTGCCCCACTTAGGTGTCCATCCTATATATCCTCACCAAACCCAGACACTATTTCTGATGATAACAGGTGCATACTGACAGGGCTGATATAGCCTGATATAGCTGTCTCCTGACAGGCTCTGCAAGAGGCTGACAAATACAGAGATGGATGCTCACAGTCAACCATTGGACTGAGAAGGAGGTTACCAATGGAGGAGTTAGAAAAAGGACAGAAGGAGATGAAGGGGTTTGTAAATCCATAGGAAGAAAAACAATATCAACCAACAAGATTGCAAAGGATAGCTTTGTCAGGCATCAATGGGAAGAGAGGCCCTTGGTCCTGTGAAGGCTTGATGCTCCATTGTAGCGAAATGTCAGGGGAGGGAGGAGGGATGGAGTTGTTGGGTGGGTGGCTGGGGGAGCACCCTCATAGAAGCAGGGGGTGGAGGGATGGAATAGGGGGTTTCCAGGGGGAAAAGCAGGGAATGGGGCTAACATTTGAAATGTAAATAAAGAAAATATCCAATAAAAAAAGAAAGAAAAGGTAATGATATGAGCACAAGAGGTATCTTGAACAAAAAAGGGCACTTAAGTATAGCCATGGATGGCATGTTTGGCCCAGGAGCTGAACTGAACTGGCCAGATGTTTTGTGGTTCTATGATTCAAAAGTTCATGAGTCATTCTCATTTAATTTTAAAGTGATTTTCTTTTCTTTTCTTTTTTCTTTTTTGTTAAAGGACACAACTTTTTTTTCTTTTTTTTTTCTTCTTTGCAGTTATCTTTATTTTTTTTTATTAACTTGAGTATTTCTTATAAACATTTCCATTGTTATTCCCTTTCCCTGTTTCCAGGCAAACATCCCCCTCCCCCCTCCCCTTCTTTATGGGTGTTCCCCTCTCCAGCCTCCCCCCATTGCCGCCCTCCCCCCAACAATCTAGTTCACTGGAGGTTCAGTCTTAGCAGGACCCAGGGCTTCCCCTTCCACTGGTGCTCTTACTAGGATATTCATTGCTACCTATGATGTCAGAGTCCAGGGTCAGTCCATGTATAGTCTTTAGGTAGTGGCTTAGTCCCTGGAAGCTCTGGTTGCTTGGCATTGTTGTACATATGGGGTCTCAAGCCCCTTCAAGCT
>NW_022652224.1:0-2387 GCF_011064425.1 Rattus rattus
GCTTGAATTACCCTAGATGCCTAGAACACATGAAACTCAAGACGGATGATCAAAATGTGAATGCTTCACTCCTTCTTTAAAAGGGGAACAAGAATACCCTTGGCAGGGAATAGAGAGGCAAAGATTAAAACAGACACAGAAGGAACACCCATTCAGAGCCTGCCCCACATGTGGCCCATACATATACAGCCACCCAATTCGACAAGATGGATGAAGCAAAGGAGTGCAGGCAGACAGGAACCGCATGTAGCTCTCTCCTGAGAGACACAGCAAGAATACAACAAATACAGAGGCGAATGCCAGCAGCAAACCACTGAACTGAGAACAGGACTCCCGTTGAAGGAATCAGTGAAAGAACTGGAAGAGCTTGAAGGGGCTCGAGACCCCATATGTACAACAATGCCAAGCAACCAGAGCTTCCAGGGACTAAGCCACTACCTAAAGACTATACATGACCCTGGATTCTGACCTCATAGGTAGCACTGAATATCCTAGTAAGATCACCAGTGGAAGGGGAAGCCCTGGGTCCTGCTAAGACTGAACCCCCAGTGAACTAGATTGTTGGGGGGAGGGCGGCAATGGGGGGGAGGATGGGGAGGGGAACACCCATAAAGAAGGGGAGGGGGAGGGATTAGGGGGATGTTGGCCTGGAAACCGGGAAAGGGAATAACACTCGAAATGTAAATAAGAAATACTCAAGTTAAAAAATAAATAAATAAATAAAAAACAAAGTCTACTTTTAAGGAGTTAAAATGTCATCTCCATGCTATATGTATTTTACCACATTTTATAAAAAAAAAATTAGGCAAACACTGATCTTCTTTGTTTCAGGAGAAAAAAGTTTCTGGAACCCATGAAATTTCTGAAATGTCAAGATTCTTTACATAGGCTTTAAGAACAATTAGAAATCCTAACAACTATTTGACAGCAAAATAAGTTCTTAGTAACTGTCAAATGCAAGGCTTAGAAATTAATAAACTCTAATTCCCAAACCTTTTTATAAAGACTGTTTTTCCCTGAATAATTGATATAATATTAAGGAAAATGATAGGGGCAAGTTTGGGCATTAAGAATATCAAACAACCAAGGCTCCCAGGGACTAAACCATCAAACAGAGTATACCACGGGATGGGGAGCATAGTTCTAGCTGGATATATAGCAAAGGGTTGCCATTTCTGGTATCACTGGGAGGGGAGCTACTTGGTTCGGTGGAGGCTTGATGACCCAGGTCAGGGGAATGCTAGGGTTCTGAGGCAAGAGTGAGTAGGCGGGTGGGGGAGCACCCTCATAGAGGCAAGGGGTAGGGGAGAGGATAGGGGTCTTCTGAAGGGGAAACTTGGAAGGGGGAAACATTTGAAATGTCAATAATTAAAATAACCAATAACAAAAGAATATTAGCTGTAGAAAACCTGCTAGGAGACCATGTGACCATGTGAGAATTCCAAAACAACTTTGAGCATTTCCAAATATAATGGTCTTGGTAGAATCGTTCTAGCATTAAGAATACCTCAATCTAAAATGTATATTTTGCTTCACTTTGCTGAAGCTTGTCCAGATTTTAAAATCTATTTGAGGTCTCTGTTGAAACCACTTCAGAAATAAACAAGTAAGCTAGGTTTGTATGTCAATCTGTTTAAAAGCAAAATTAAATCCATTTTTCATAGAATGATTCTTCCATCTAGACTGTTGGTAGATGTCTTATTTTGAACTCAAAGGGGAAAAACAAATATACATTTTAATTTCTTTCTGTTATTTATGGATAATAATTTATAAAAATAATATTAATTTCATAAAAATTATGTTCATATCACTTCATAATTTAATATTTGTTAATATACTTTTGTTTTATCAGGTGAGTTGAATCAGAATCACCTTTTGAATTTCACCTTTGTATATAATTTGCTAGCTATACTAATAGCTATGTTCTATTCAAGGAATTTAAAATGATTTCAGTTAACATATTTTACATAATAATTTAAATAACTATTTAACAAGTAATTTTTGCTGGCATCTTTCATTCTTAGGAAAAATCTAAATGTTAATTGATCATATCAAAAGTTGTTTATACATATATATGTAATTAAAGCATAAACATACATATAAGTAATATATATATATATAATACATACATATTGTCTGTATGAATGGTGTATTTGTACATGCCTGTTTGTGTCCCTGTGTCTGTCTGTGTGTGTGTGTGTGTGTGTGTGTGTGTGTGTGTGTGTGTGCCTGTGTGTGAATGTGGGGTGCATCATGTGCATATATATACATGTGCAGGCCAGAAGTCAGTGACCAGTGTCTTCCTCAATCTTTGTCCCATGTGATTTTTTTGATGCAAGTTCGCTTACTGAACCCAGAGCTTACCAATTTGGTTAATTTAACTAGCC
>NW_022652225.1:0-2394 GCF_011064425.1 Rattus rattus
TGTGTGTGTGTGTGTGTGTGTGTGTGTGTGTGTGTGTGTGTGTGTGTGTGTGTGTGTGTAGCTTAGCGGTTGGGAGCACCTTCTGAGGATCTAGAAGGCCCAGGACTGATTCCCAGCACCTACTTGGCAGCTTACAACTGATGTAATTCCAGTTCCATCCGTAACTTCAGCCCTAGAAAATCTGATGCCTCTTCTGGCCTCCGAGGGCACCAAGCATACATACACATGGTACACAGACAAACATGCACACAAAACACCCAGAGATACATTTTTAAAGAAATTAAATATTCTGGGGTTTTTGATAAGATGCATTTATTTTATGCGTACGAATGTTTTGCTTGCATGGATCTATGTGCACCCAGGGCATGCCTGGTGCCTTCAGAGAGCAGAAGAGGGCGTCGGGTCCCCTGAACTGGAGTTGTGAGCTACCCTGCTGAATCCAGGTCCTCTGCAGGAGCAGCAAGCACTCTAACGGCTGAGCCGTCTCCACGGTAGCCTCTCCCCGCTAAGCACATAATTACAACATGTCTGTACCCAGCTACTCAGGAGGCTGAGGTAGGAGGATCACTTGAACCCAAGAGTTAAAGCCACTTTGGGAAACTCACTATGGCAAAGGAAAGGAAGGGGCAGGACAGAGAAGGGGAAAGGAGAGGAAGAAGCAGTCATTACATTTATGTATAGAAAACCAAGTTTATAAACGGCTTTGTCCTTTCAGGGCTGAGGATTCAACCAAAGGCTTTGTGCACCAGATACCTGCTCTACCACTGAACTGTGCTCCTGGCGCCTGCCCTTCTTTCACAGACTCAATGTGGCCCCGTGGGGCTCAAACCCTTGGGCTCGATCGCTCCTCCTCCCTTCTCAGCCTCGTCCGCAGCTGTGAATCACAGTACGACACTGCACCTGGCCTTGACAACCTTTCGCTGCACCAATGCTATGGGAAACTAGCACTCTTGGGGTTGGGAGTATAGCTTAGTGATGGGCTCTGAGCTTAGCATGCATCCCAGGTCCTGGGGCCAATTCTTACATTAATCAGTCAGTTAGTTAAATTAGCACTCATTTATTTCAAACCTCACAAATCCAAAAGAAAAGAAAGGAAAGGGAAACTCAGATGAAACATGACTCACTCTCCTACACACACTTAGAGAAGGGCAGGTTCACACACTTAGAGAAGGACAGGTTAACACACACTTAGAGAAGGGCAGGTTAACACACTTAGAGAAGGGCAGGTTAACACACTTACAGAAGGGCAGGTTAACACACTTAGAGAAGGGCAGGTTCACACACTTAGAGAAGGGCAGGTTCACACACTTAGAGAAGGGCAGGTTAACACACTTGGAGAAGGGCAGGTTCACACACACTTACCAGTTGCTTCCGGGTCCTGAAGCTTTTGCCCATGCAGGTGTGTGCCAGTTCCTGGTCCATCTGGGCCATGTAGGACTTGAGACTGCCAAGAGCTCCCTTCAGAGATTCAGACTCCTGAGCTTCCAAGCCCAAGTCATCATCGCTGTCTAAACACTCCAAGTCATCTTCGTCCTGGTCATCAGAGTCTGACTCCTGAGGCTTTGTCCCTACATGATCGAAACACAGGAAGAACCACTTGGTGACATTTTTTGAGCAGGGTTACACCTCTCAAAAGGACTGGAATGTTCCACCAGGACCAAATGACTTAATCCTACTCCTCTGTAAGAATCCTTGATCCCAGCGCTTGGGAGACAGGAGCAGGCAGATCTCTGAGTCTGAGGCCAGCCTGGTCTACAGAGGGAGTTACAGAATGGCCAGGGCTACACAGAGAAACCCTGTCTCAAGGAAAAAACAAAACAAAACAAAACAAAACAAAAAACCCTTCCCAAAACCGTGATTCAGGGAGACATTTATAGGAAGGAGAACGGGCTGAGCTAAGAGATTCAACCTGTTTTTCAATGTGAATCTGATTAAAAGTCTTTTTCTTGTTTTTTTGTTTTGTTTTGTTTTGTTTTGTTTTGTTTTTGAGCAAAGTCTTTTTCTTAAGAAGATGAAAAGCCGGCCTTTTGAGAGAGCTGCCAAGGACAGGTGCCTGCAGTATGTCCTGGTGAAACCAATGGTGGAAGGAGAGAAATACTCCACAAAGTCACCCTCTGATCTTTATAACCATGGTACACATACACTCCCACACACACAATACACACACGCCTGCTACCACCACCACCACCACCAATAATAATAATAATAATAATAATAACAATAATAATTTTTACTTAGACACTGGGCTGGGAGTATAGCTCAGTGGTAGAGAGACTGAGTAGCAGGTATGAGGCCCAAAACATAGAAAATAGAACTAAAAATCTGGGAGCTGGAGAGAAGCTAAGAGCACTTGTCTCGCAGCACTCGCAGTGATTCACAACTGTCTGGGACTCC
>NW_022652226.1:0-2378 GCF_011064425.1 Rattus rattus
CACACCTCTCTCTCTCTCTCTCTCTCTCTCTCTCTCTCTCTCTCTCTCTCTCTCTCTCTCTCTCACACACACACACACACACACACACACACACACATCTGTCTACTCATAAGTATATCAGAAACCACAAGAGACTCTACTCCAGCAGACACATGACCTTGGATATGCACACATGTCCTGCAATCTCCCTAGGCCCCAGGACTGTCTTCTACAAGACTCTCAAAGCTGCACTAGCCCCGTTTCTTCAGGACCAGTCAGTCACCAGATCACGTACACTGGTCCTGGCCTTCAGTACCTTCTCCTTTGCTGGGAGAAGAATCATCCTTGTCACAGAGATGAGAGCAGGGGTCAATACATGAAAAGGTGTGAGGGCCTGGGCCACACACTGTACCCTTTGTCTCCTCAGTCAGACACTACAGGTTTCCGTGTTGCACAGTGCAAAAATCTGAACTATCCTCGAAGCTGTGGATTGAGACAAAGGCTCGGGGCCAACAGGACGAGGGGAGTCTCTAGCTTCACCCCTAGCCTGTCCTGTACTCAATGGCCTGAGCCAAGATGCTTATTTCCCAGAAGGGAGTGAGGGACGTGCTCACCACTTTCCCATACTGATTTCCAATGTGAAGCCTAGCAGGCTGACAGGAAGGCTCTGCATCCCCTAAAGCAATGCTGAAGCTTCCCTTTCCCAGGAGCTTCCTGTTCTATGCTGGGCTGTGTCTGCCTAGCCACTGGCAAGCGCTCGAGGGAGGCAGATCACGGTCCATAATAGCGGTCCCAGTCTGTGTTTCCCCAGGTGGAAAACAGCGGAATCGGGGTGCTGTGGTTTCCAAAATCCTGTGTATTCAGATGCCACTGGGGTACGGACCGTTGGGAGTTGGGAACAGGGTTTGCAGGTCCACACTTCCCTTCAGGGCATCTATGCCCTGGGCAGAAAGGGAAGGCTGAGCCCAGGTTGGGGTGGGGGGCACCCGGCTTGGTTCCGAGTGGTGCTGGAAGAGAAAAGGCCTTCTCTGGGAGATTTAAGTGTGGCTCTTTGCTACTCCCACCTCCAACCCCCGTGTTGATCCATGATGAAAGAGATGGTCCAAACTGTTTAAGGATTAGATACCTTGTATAGGGAGGAAAGTCCAGGAAGGGAGCTCATTGGCTAAACACTTGGGGCCTTTCCCGATACCTCATTAGCATAGAGAACTTCCGGTTTTTATGCTACCGGACAGATTGTCGCGGTCTTCTAAGTGGGGCGTCGTGGTTAGTATTCCAGGTGAGGTAGCTTCCTAGGGAACCGGCTCCACATCTGCCTTTCTCGATTCTGAGATTCCCCGGAGAACTGAGCCCACTCAACTAACCAGTTCTGTCCGGTGGCATGGTCCACTTGCCCCACAGTTCTGTAGAGGTCAGAGGCCCCGGGGGAAGAAAGGTCCCACCCTGTGTTGTCCTATCAGTGGGCAGCAGAAATCTCCACCCAAATACCCCGCAGAACTCTCTAAACAAGCCTACCGTGAACCCAACACTCACCAACTCGTTATCTGAAGCCTCCAGCCCTACTCCAAGTACAGACCTGTGCGGCCCTGCATGGAGAATACTCTATCCACCTCCGGTGCAAATCTGTCTCATATCCCATGGTGCACACTTGACTGTCTTGCACTATAAGAGCAGCAATGAGGTAAAAATGTGGTCAACAAACAGTCTATTGGGTCCAATAGACTCAGCCTTCAGGTCAACCAGAGCCTCGCTGGACCCCTTCCCCCACACTACTGCTGTGGTCACCAGGAAATCTCATTGCAGCTTTTGCTGGCTTTCCTGCCAGGGAACCGTCCAAACAGCTCAGGTTCATAGCCAAATAAAACAGAGTCTGGAACTGCAGAGGACACCTCCACAGATGGAGCATTCATGTCCGACTTGGGAGTGGTGGGGGCCCGGGCTAGCCTCAATGGCAGAGGGGTGTGACTTGAGCCAATATTTGCTTGAGAAAGAACTGGCTGGGCACACACACTTCAGAGGTAAAGGAAAGGGGGTGTCTTGAATAGCCAGAGAAGTTTGTTAGGGGCCAGCAAATTTCAGATCCACAGATTCAGGGGTGTCCGCTTGACCTGCCGACCTAAAAGTAGAGCACATGCTCAGCAGAGTGACCTAATTAAGGCACTTTCTCCCCAGGCACCAGTCTGTGAGTTCACCACCCACGGGCCATGGAGGGGGCAGGAATCTCCCTGTCTGACGCTGGTCAGGCCAGGGACAGAGGGCTTTTGTTGTACTGAGATTTCCAGAGCAGAGTTGGCTCTGGCTCTGAGTGATTTTGCTCCATAGGCGAGAGGTTTGGCCGGTGCCCAGCTGGGGATAGAAGGATCTGTGTGTGCTGTTGGGGCCGCATCACTGCCCAGCCG
>NW_022652227.1:0-2390 GCF_011064425.1 Rattus rattus
CTACTCACCTTTATGCAGTGCATGCGTTAACAGTAAGGTTGAGCACATCCATAGGATGCTGTTCATATTTATCAACATCTTGTCCTAGAAATGAAGAAAAAACAAAGTGTACCACAAGCATTCACGGTGCTGGCAGGCCGTAAATCACATGTTAATAAGCTACTGGGTGCAATAAAAGAGGCGGTCCTCTGTGGGTTGTAAACACAGGAGGCTTGCAATAGAAGATATCACAAACAGAATACACAAAACAGAAGCTATCTAATGATTAATTTGAATCACAGCTTGAGACACTAGCTACCAAGATAATTCCCGGCTTCGGAATGGATACGATGACACGTAGTGGCCACAGGTAGGCAGAGCATGGGAAGAACACTAGCGATCTAGCTTGTGTAAATAAGATAAGGTGCTAGTACCCTCAAAATCTAATTAGAAACAGGAATTTGAATTCGGACAGTGTAAGAGAGGATGAAGATGATGCCGAAGGGATGCTGAGAGTGCACATTTCACATCAGGTTGGGGGTGAGAAGGAACTGTCTGTGGCTTTGGCAGATGTCAGCAGCAGCAAGAACCTTAGGAAGGTTGTTGATGTGTGAGCACAAACACCACTATCTCCCTGGCTGAACCAACAGAACAATGTATCTTAAAGAGCTGCTAATTACAAAGTGACCCATTTTAAAGCTCAGAACAGCTTTTAAGTCTCAAGAGTAAACAGTGAAAGAAGATACTTGCACTGAAAGTCGAGAAACACTGACCTTGGCTTGGCTACTAATTTGCTGTGCGATTTGGGAAAGACGTTTAATCATCACAAAGCGGGACCTTCCAAGTCTGGATTTATAGAACCCATCCAATTAAGGAAGCACTAGGGTTGGGGGTGAGGTGGGCGTTGTTACTGATTGAATTTAAATGTCTCTCAAAAACCGATGCATTGAAGGTTTGGGCCTCAACCTGACTTCCCTGTAGTTGGAGAAATTTACAGAGATGGTGCTTAGCAGGAATTCTGGAGTTGTCCATGTGATCTCAAAGGGAATGTGGGATGCGGATCTCTTCTCTCTCTGTTTGCCTTTCCAGTGGCTTCCATGAGCAGTCCATTCCACCACATGTTCCCAGGCATGACATACTAGTTGGCCACAGGCCCTTAAACAAGGCCAATCAATCATGTACTTCAACCTCCAAAACGGTACAGCCAAAGAAATGTTTCTGTATAAGTTGATTGTCTAGGCTTTTTGTAATAGTCTTGGAAGCAAACTAATGGGTATATTATGGTTTGGATAAATTGAAGAATGGTTTGTTACAGCCAAAGATGTCTTCATTGGCTCATATGTAAGCTGGTACTCTACAGAATTCCTTTTGCCTTCCTTAGAAAACAAATTCTGTATTACCTAGGAAACCTGGACTGAAACAAGCAAATGTTGAAATAATAATACAAGTCCAGTTTGTGCTCAAATAAAATTTAATACTCTAAAAAAAAAAAAAAAAAAAAAGAAGTGTTCTATTTCTCAGTGTTCTATTGACTGAGAAAAAAAATGCTTAAGAGTCAAGGGAGATTAATTTAGATAAACATAAGATTCTTGGAGAGCCAAGTGCAGCCTAGCCATGTGGATAGGACAGAGATCATAAGACTATCAACCACCTCGGCCCAGTGGTAAAGTACACATGGCATCTTCCATAAGGATGGGTTCTATTAACTAAGAAACAATCCTGATAATGGTCTAGGAAGGAAGAGTCTAGGATAAACATGAGCCCAAGGTGTCGGGTGTAATCTGGCCCTACAAATACCACAAGTCACTGGGTAATTGACTACATCCATTCCCAGCCTTCTAGGTAGAAAACCTGAAAACCCTGTGTGTTTAACATTCCTGGTTTCCCTGGTACTTATCTGAGCACAAGGGCCTTTTACAGTGTACAAGGTTGGACCACACAACAAGATTCTACCATACATTCACCCCTACAAAAGAACCAGAATTTCAGAGATGAAATGTAGTGTTTATATATACAAATTGCTCCCTAGAAGTGGAATTCAAATTCATATGATTTTATGTTATTCATATGATTTCATTTGTATTATCTCAACATTCTCTATGTTGTCACCAATTTCATACAATATACATTGTGTTGGGAAAAAAATTCAAGGTTCAAATAAATTAAATGATACACCTAAGAGCATAAAAGTCACAAATGATGACACTGCGATTGGAGGCAGGTCTGACACTTCTAACACCTTTCTTATTGCACTCTTCCCCTTTCTTCTAGAAGCCACATTACCTCTTAGGAGAGGTAATCTCTTTAGTAGTAATGCTAGTGATTTCCCAAATGGTGTTCTGAAAACCAGCAGGGCAATTTCAATCCCCTAAAGCTTGCTGTCTTCGCTGACACTGCTATTTCTCAAAGAA
>NW_022652228.1:0-2389 GCF_011064425.1 Rattus rattus
CTTCTGCTCCTGAGATTCTCTCTTCCATCTCTTGTATTCTGTTGGTGAAGCTTGTATCTACAGATCCTTGTCTCTTCTTTTGGTTTTCTATATCCAGGGTTGTTTCCATGTGTTCTTTCTTGATTGCTTCTATGTCCATTTTTAATTCCTTCAACTGTTTGATTGTGTTTTCCTGGAATTCTTTCAGGGATTTTTGTGACTCCTCTCTATGGGCTTCTACTTGTTTATTTATGATTTCCTGGAATTCTTTCAGGGATTTTTGTGTCTCCTCTCTATGGGCTTCTACTTGTTTATTTATGTTTTCCTGGAATTCTTTCAGGGATTTTTGCGATTCCTCTCTGTAGGCTTCTACTTGTTCTCTAAGGGAGTTCTTCATGTCTTTCTTGAAGTCCTCCAGCATCATGATCAAATATGATTTTGAAACTAGATCTTGCTTTTCTGGTGTGTTTGGATATTCCCTGTTTGCTTTGGTGGGAGAATTGGGCTCTGATGATGCCAGGTAGTCTTGGTTTCTGTTGCTTGGGTTCCTGTGCTTGCCTCTCGCCATCAGATTATCTCTAGTGTTACTTTGTTCTGCTATTTCTGACAGTGGCTAGACTGTCCTATAAGCCTGTGTGTCAGGAGTGCTGTAGACCTGTTTTCCTGTTTTCTTTCAGCCAGTTATGGGGACTGAGTGTTCTGCTTTCGTGCGTGTAGTTTTTCCTATCTACAGGTCTTCAGCTGTTCCTGTGGGCCTGTGTTTGGTGTTCACCAAGCAGGTCTCTTGCAGCAGAAAAGTTGGTCTTACCTGTGGTCCCGAGGCTCAAGTTTGCTCGTGGGGTGCTGCCTACGACCTCTCCTCGGCGGCAGCAACTGGGAAGATCTGCGCTGCTCTTTCCGGGAGCCTCAGTGCACCAGGGTTCCAGATGGCCTTTGGTGTTTTCCTCTGGCGTCTGAGATGTGTGCAGAGTGCAGTCTCTTCTGGTTTCCCAGGCATGTCTGCCTCTCTGTAGGTTTAGCTCTCCCTCCCACGGGATTTGGGTGCAGAGAACTGTTTATCCGGTCTGTTCCTTCAGGTTCTGGCGGTGTCTCAGGCACAGGGGTCCTGCCGCTCCTGGGCCCTCCCCCACGGGAACCCAGAGGCTGTATACACTTTCTTCTTGGGCCAGGGATGTGGGCAGGGGTGGGCAGTGTTGGTGGTCTCTTCAGCTCTGCAGCCTCAGGAGTGCCAACCTGACCAGGCGGTGAGGTCTCTCTCCCACGGGGTTTGGGAGCAGAGAGCTGCTGCGGGCGGGGATCCTCAGGTGTGGGACTTCCCCGTTTTGTTTTTCAAGTCAGGGATTCTCTGTGTAGCCCTGTCTGGAACTTGCTCTGTAGACCAGGCTGGCCTCACACTCACAGAGATCCACTTAACTCTACCTCCCAAGTGCTGGGATCAAGGGTGTGAGCCAACACCAACTAGAGAAATGTACAACTCATTTCAGTGTTAGGTCCAGAGATGACACTTTAGCAACTGCCTGCCTGGGATTCTTGGTCATCTTAGAGAATAAAATAAAGTGTTGAGAATAATAAAGGGTCGAGACCACCCAAAGATCCTGAATTCTGTTATGTCAGGCAGAAGGATATGTTGACCTACATGAAAGCCAAATTTGCATGTTATGAGGGACTTAAAAATTATTCATTCCATGTGTATGAGTGTTTTGCCTGCATGTCTGTACATTATATAAAAGCCTTAGAATCAAACCTTGGATCTCTGGAAGAACAGCTAATGGTCCTTCATTGTTGAGCCATCCCTCAAGCTAAAATGAATTTCTATCCAGTAGTCAATATTATTTCTTTAACCTAAGTGTCAATGTTTTCATGTTTAAAACAACATATGCTTCTATCACATATGTAGTAATGGGTGTACATGACCTTAAGTGTTTGGTCTACACATACATTTCTGTCAGCACAGTGATGACTAAATTCTTGGGCTTTCCATGTGAGACTCTTTACCTACAGCTAACCAGCAATGTTCTGAGGCATTTCATTTGATTTTATATATTTATTTTGCTCACAACTTAGAACTGAGTAGCCAATAGGCAGAACACAAAGGCCAGGGTAGAAAACTATATATGCCACATTCTTGAGCACATCTTCATAAAAATGTGTTTTCTGTGACATTCAGTAACCAAATCAATAAGGCTGGTTCTGATTGATAAACCCACTCTTATACATATATAAATAATATATAATATATACATATACATTATATTGTTATTGCAACATATGAATTCTATTTCCACTTGAAGCTTCTTTTGCATTCGTGTTACAGAGGCAGAATTCTCAAGAACACAGTTACAAAGAGGATGGAAATGACATAAGATTCATGAACTTTGACCATGAACTTCAAAACATTATTATGCCACCC
>NW_022652229.1:0-2388 GCF_011064425.1 Rattus rattus
TCTTCTTCATCACGTATTCGTTATGCTTTAAGCCCAGTGAAAGGCATAACCATTTCTTCTATTGGTTCTATATAGTGTCTCACCTTGTAGGAAGTTTCCGAGTCAGGGTTTCATATTAGAATCTTTGATCCAGTTGTTTTTCATTTTTGATGTATAGTGTGACTCTGGATTTTAGTGAACTTCAAAGCCATTTTATCACGCATTGAGATTTGATCTATGTGGAACACAGTTTGCTCCCATAAAGTGTACTATGTCTTGCATAATCTATGCAGTGCCTCATTGTCTTGATGATGGACAATTTAAGTTTTCAAGCAAATCTTGATGTCCCGGTGAGGCTTTATGTCTGGGAAGGTCTTTCTCTCTTCTCTCTGTATCGTAATATCAGCTCATCAAAGTCTTTAATTGAAATCATGTTGATGAACTGAAACCTTTATGGTGTATATATAGTCCTTCAGTCAGTGAATAGTGAATATAATTTCATTTGAATCTTTTTACAAATGTCTTGAATGTTTTTGATCATAAAGATGAACACATTTGCTTCTCTATGTGTCTCGTGGGTTTTGGCTTTACAGATGCTATTTTCCCCGTGCCTTTAATTCTATATTATCATCCTTAAAACAACATTAGATGAGTGTTACTAGTTACTAGACTTACAAGTTATATATTTTAATCCTATTGATGTCAAGGACTCCTCAACAGATTCTGGCTTGATCTTGTGCAGGTAACCACAGCTGCTGTGAGTTTAGTCGTGTTCAGACAGCATTTCATAGCATGCCTCTCAATACTCCAGCTTTTTTTTAAAAAAATATTAATTTTAGCTTCAGACACACCGGAAGAGGGCATCAGATCCCATTCCAGATGGTTGTGAGCCACCATGTGGTTGCTGGGAATTGAACTCAGAAGCTCTGGAAGAGCAGCCAGTGCTCCTAATCACTGAACCATCTCTCCAGCCTACCACCCTGTAGCTTTTATACTTTATTCCCTCACCTAGGATGTTCCCTGATCCCTGTTGGAGAGGGAGGGCGATGCAGATGTTCCATGTATGGATAAACTTGCTCTCGGCATTTTGAACAGATTTCTACATTAAGCACTAACTACTACAGAAAGAGGCTTTTCTATCTAAGGTCAAAAGAAGCATGAATCTATGGGTATAAACATAAATATTTAGAAGGCAGTTTGACAATAAGCCCTTAACAAATAACAATACAGCCCATCCTAGGGCCTATGACTTCCCTAGCTTTGTGTCTTAGTCACTTTTCTACTGTGACAAAGCATCCTGACCAAGGCAACTTATGAAAGGAAGTGTTGAATTGGGACTTACAGTTTGATGGCAGAGCAACTGAGGCGGCACCAATAGCTGAGATCTCAATGATTCCACAAGGAGCAGATCAGGGAGAGAACACAGAAAATCTGCTGAGTCTTTTTTTTTTTAATTACTTTTTTTTTATTATCTTAAGTATTTCTTATTTACATTTCGAGTGTTATTCCCTTTCCCGGTTTCTGGGCAAACATCCCCCTAATCCCTCCCCCTCCCCTTCTTTATGGGTGTTCCCCTCCCCATCCTCCCCCCATTGCCGCCCTCCCCCCAACAATCATGTTCACTGGGGGTTCAGTCTTAGCAGGACCCAGGGGTTCCCCTTCCACTGGTGCTCTTACTAGGATATTCATTGCTACCTATGAGGTCAGAGTCCAGGGTCAGTCCATGTATAGTCTTTAGGTAGTTAGTGGCTTAGTCCCTGGAAGCTCTGGTTGGTTGGCATTGTTGTACATAAGGGGTCTCGAGCTCCTTCAAGCTCTTCCAGTCCTTTCTCTGATTCCTTCAACGGGGGTTCTATTCTCAGTTCAGTGGTTGGCTGCTGGCATTCGCCTATATATTTGCTGTATTCTGGCTGTGTCTCTCAGGAGAGAGCTACATCCGGCTCTGTCGGCCTGCACTTCTTTGCTTCATCCATCTTGTCTAATTGGGTGGCTGTATATGTATGGGCCACATGTGGGGCAGGCTCTGAATGGGTGTTCCTTCTGTGTCTGTTTTAATCTTTGCCTCTCTATTCCCTGCCAAGGGTATTCTTGTTCCCCTTTTAAAGAAGGAGTGAAGCATTCACCTTTTGATCATCCGTCTTGAGTTTCATTTGTTCTAGGCATCTAGGGTAATTCAAGCATTTGGGCTAATAGCCACTTATCAATGAGTACATACCATGTGTGTTTTTCTGTGATTGGGTTACCTCACTCAGGATGATATTTTCCAGTTCCAACCATTTGTCTGTGAATTTCATAAAGGCATTGTTTTTGATAGCTGAGTAATATTCCATTGTGTAGATGTACCACATTTTCTGTATCCATTCCTCTGTTGAAGGGCATCTGGGTTCTTTCCAGCTTCTGGCTATTATA
>NW_022652230.1:0-2384 GCF_011064425.1 Rattus rattus
CACACACACACGCCCACACACCAGTTAATTTTAAAATGCCTTGGCTAACTCAAAGACTGAGCACTCCTAAACCTTCCCCTGCTACCCCAGGCCCAATTGGGTAAGGGGCCATTGACCACTTACCCAAAGTCTCACATGGTTTTGGCTATTGAGACCCATTCTTCTTCCCCACCCCCATCGTTGATTCACTCTGCATCCCCTTCAAACTCTAAGTGTCCCACCCCGTGCTCAGCCACTGGCCACTAGCATCTTTATTGATAGATCAAAAACCAATTGGGGACAAGGACCTTCAACATCTGGACATGGAGATTCGAAGCATTAGCACCAGTCTCCAATAAGCTTCCAGTGGGACTTTGTCTTAGAGATTTTCTGTTACTGTGAAGAGAAACCAAGACCAAGGCAATGTATGGAAGAAAGAGTTTATTAGGGCTTACAGTTCCAGTGAGTGAGTTCATGACCATCATGGCAGGGAACATGGCAGACAGGACCAGTAGCTGAGAGCTTACATCTGACCCACAGATATGTGACAGAGAAGAGAAAGGGAGAGGGAGAGGAAGAAGCCAGGAGAGGGAGAGGGACAGGAAGAGGGAGGAGAAGGAAGGAGAGGGAGACAGAGAGGGGGAGGGGAAGGGAAAAGGAAGGAGAAGGAAACAGAGGGAGAGGAAGAAGAAAGGAGAGGGAGACAGAGAGGGAGAGAGAGATGGGAGGGAAAAGGAAGGAGAGGGAGAGGGAGATAGGGAGGGAGAAGGAAGGAAAAGGACACAGAAAAGGGGAGAGGAGGAAGGGAAAGAGGGGAAGAGAAGGGGGGAAAAGGAGGGGGAGAGGAGGAGGAGAGAAGGGAGAGGGGGAAGGGGAGGGGGAGGGGAAAAGGGGAGAGGAATTCCAACTAACTAGGAATAAGTTGGGCTTTTGAAACCTAGAAACCTATCCCCAGTGACACAGGTCCTCCAACAAGATCATACTCCCTAACCCTTCCCAAACAGTCCCACCAGCTGGGGACCATGCATAAGTATATAAGTTTATGGGTGCCATTCTCATTCAAACAGTCCACGGAGGACAAGGACTGAATTGGATTGTGTCTGAGCTCTGTCACCTGCTTGTGAGGGCATCATGAAGCAACTTAAGCTGTCCAGGCCATGGCACTTTATACTCGAGTGTGGAAGGACTGGGCTAGCTGGTCACGAGAGGAGAGTAGTGGGTTACATGGGAGCCTGACACTCACCCATGTTTCTCCCAATTTTCACCAGCTCTCGGCTGGATGGAAGGCACCTTTGGCTGTAGGGAGAGGGCAGGATGCTTCAATCTGATCACAAGACTGGTGACACAAGACACACGTCTCATCTCAAAGGAAGTAACAATCCCTTTATGCTGGGTCAAATGAGTGACTATGTCCCTGAGAACACACCGTCATGCTGTCTTAAATGACACGTTCCCGCATGGAAGCAGCCGTATAATGGATTTACAGTCACAGAGCATGAGCAAGAGATGAACCAATACATCTCCTGAATACATCAATGGACATCGGGCAAGCAGACTGCAGCAAGGGTGGGAAGTTTATGTTATGACTTCCGATGCTATCTGACAGCATAGTTCTCTTCTTTCTTCCTTCTTCCCCCTGCACCCTCAGCAAGGGATCTGTTTCTACTTTCCAAAAAAAAAAAAAAAAAAAAAAGATGTACCTAATAGTCACAGGATGTTAGGTCACACACAGAGTTGGTCAATGGCTGTCTATTATGGGGACTGAAAATAACCCAAGGTAATATGGCCCCTCACCCACCTCATTCCAACCAAGCCCTCCACCATCATGAAGTTCCCCCCAGTCAGTTGGTGCTGCAGAACTGTCCACACAGGGTTGGCTTTTTCCACTTGGGAACTGGAGTCCACAGAACACACCAGTGCCTGACAGGTCATTGGCTTAAATGGAGGATTCTGGGAGTGTTTCATGAGTGAATAAATGAACGGATGCAAGAATTAGGAGACTGTTGGCAGTGAAATCTCGCCCTCTAGCCCTCTGAATGGCCTTACCTATGTCCTTTGCCCAGGCACACACAGCAGGACAGATTTACAAATGGTGACTGAATGGACAGGGGTGGCTCACCTGTGGGTTATTCTGTCCCCTTATGGGTGAAGGTCTCGCAGCACAGGAAATGCAGTGGTTTGGATACAAAATGTCCCCCACAGGTTGGTGTGTTTGAATGCTTGGTTTCTGTTGGTGGTGCCGTTTAGAGAAGCTCTGGGACCTTCAGGAGGTGGATCTTAACTGGGGAGGAAGTGTGTAACCAGGGGTGGACTTTGAGGTTTCACAGTGGAACCACACCTCCTGCCCCTCCCTCTGCTTCCTGAGCACCGGGCTGGCCTCACCGTATCTTCCCTGTCACAACGGA
>NW_022652231.1:0-2382 GCF_011064425.1 Rattus rattus
TCTCTCTCTCTCTCTCTCTCTCTCTCTCTCTCTCTCTCTCTCTCTCTCTCTCTCTCTCTTTCCTCTATTGATTTGGTAGTCTGGGTTTATCTATTACCTGTGTTTCCTTGGATGTACTTGACCTCTTTAGGTTGGAGTTACTTTTTCCCAGGCCTTTATATAGAGCTGAATTTATTTGATTGATGTTGTTTAAATTTGGTTTTATCATAAAGTATCTTATTTTCTTCAACTATTTGATTAATAGTCCTTCAGTCTGTATTGTAGTCTGGTACTTGTGGCCTTTTCAAGTTCCTAGAACATCTATCCCGGCCCTTTTGGCTTTTAGAATTTCAATTGAAAAGTAAGCCATTGTTCTAATAGGTCTGCGTTTATATGCTACTTGGTCCTTTTCCTTTGAGGTTTTTAATATTTCTTATTTGTTCTGTAACTTAGCGTTTTAGTGGGAAGATGTATTTCTTTTCTTGTTTGGTCTATTGGGTGTTCTGAATGCTTCTTGTACTTTGGTCATTATTCTTTTCTTTAGGTAAAGGGATTTTTTTTCTCTAATTTTGTTGAAAATATTTTCTTTGCCTTTGATTTGGGTTTCTTTTCCTTCTTGCATTTCTATTATTCAGTGATTTGGAGTTATAATAGTGTTCCTGATTTACTGGATGTTTGGTGGCAAGAGTTCTTTAGATTTAACATTTCCTTTGGCTCAAGTTTACATTTCTTCAATTGTGTCTTTAATGCTTGAGATTCTTCTATTTCTTGTAGTTCATTGGTAAGGGCTTATCTTTGAAGTTCTTGCTTGAAGTCCTAAATTCTTCATTTCCAGATTTCCCCAAGTTTGAGTTTTCTTTATTAATTCTGTGTCCACTTTTAGGTCTTGAGCTGTTTTGTCTATTTCTTTACAATGATTTTCAAAGACTTCTTTAAGGTATTTATTAATTTCCTCTTTAAGGGTGTCTATAAATTTCATAAAGGGTATTTTAAGGTTTATACTTCAATGTGCTTCAATATTAAGGGACTAATGTGGTAAAGCTGCTGAACTCTAGCAGAGATATTTTATTCTTGATGTTATGGGTTTTATTTTTACATGGGCATACAGGCATCTGGGTTTAGAAAGATTGTAATTCTAGGTGTTGACATTGGTCTTATCGTGTTGAGTAGATGTTTGGTTCCTTAGCTTCTGTTGCCCCCTGTGGCTTCGTATGTGTTCTCACATGATGAAGAGGAATGAAGATAAAGAATGTCATGGGTTGGAGGGAGCAAAATGGAGGCAATCAGACACGGAGATGGGGAAAGCAAAAGAGAGAGGAAGAGAGAGAAATTCTGCAGCTCACAAGAACACTAATCCTTCTGAATCACCTTCTCCGACTTATATAAAGACTCTGTCAGTTTGGGTGGAAACACGTTATTATTCAATGCTTTCCTAAGATCTTCTTGAAGTTGGCAGGGTTGCTAGGGACCAGAGCTTGGAATTTGGTTTAGGATTTTCAAGTAAGGTTTCTCTTGTGCTGATTACTATGACTTTGATGAGTGGTTCGTTATAATTCAAATGTTGAGTCACCAGACTTAACCTTCTTTTGGACTTCTCTGTTACTTGCTTCCTTCTTCTTGAATCCAATTCATTATTACGCCTGTGGCTTCATAGCTATGACTGCTATCACAAACAAGCACACCTTCTCTTCTGTGTCAACTGCTTGGTGGAAAATGTTATTTGCACATTTCTGCATTTCCCTCTATATAGTCAAAGTTGCTAGAAGGCTCACCTCTGGTTGCCCCAAAAAGAGTTTCAACAGTGTCTCTGGCTCAATTCTCTTCTCTTTTGAGGCACCATTTTCGATAGAGATCTAGTTTATGCATGTTGTATATTACACATAGAAATATATAATTAACTGAGACAAAATTTAACATAATTACTCATTTTCTTTGACAAAAGCAATAACAATCCTATGTCCTACTCTTTCTTCTCCACATTAAAAGCATGAGTGTTGTTTAGCAAACACTGTATTTTTGGTATGGGGTTATAGCAGTAGAAGAGAGGGACTAATTGGTGATTCTTTTTTCTTTAGTCTTTACTGGGATTTAGATTACACCAGGGTTTGGGAAGATGCCATTGTAGCTGATATATTTTCCACAGCACCCTCATTCATAGAATGTTGCCACAGATGGTACTGGTAGCTTTAGAATTGAACAGAAGCACACTTCCGGTGTTTGGCCAGACTCCCGGACCAGCGGAGGATCCCTGCCTTCAGCAGCTCTCTGCTCCCAGGCCCCCTGGAGGGGAGTTCTTGCCGCCTGGTCGGGCGGGCTCTCCTGAGGCAGCAGAGCGGAGGAGACCACCAACGCTGCCCACCCCTGCCCACATCCCTGGCCCAGGAGGAAACTGTATACGGCCTC
>NW_022652232.1:0-2380 GCF_011064425.1 Rattus rattus
GAGAACCATGGGACGACTTGCTCTGTGAGTCAGTGGCTGGATAGAGGATGCCTGACTTAGCAGCCAGGACAGGAGAAAGTGGGAGAAAGGGGAGTGGTAGCCTGAACTGTCCTGCAAAAGAAGCAGGTGCTCCTGGGTGCTTGGTCCTACAGACTTTCGAGACCAAGGCAGGGGGAGCGAGTGCAAGGCTGCCCAAGCTACAAAGTGAAGGGAAGTGGAGCTTAACACCTCAGGGAGAGTGCTTGCCTCACAGGCTCAAGCATCAGTGTGGTCTGAGCATAGCTAACCACAAAGGGAACAGAGGATAGCCAGGCAAGACCGATAGCCTGTTTCCCAAGAGCTACAGAGAGAAGGATAGGAGCAGTAGTCTCGGGGAAGGGACTGCACTGCTTCCGGGGCCTGCCAATTCTGTGTAACTAAGCAATAAGGAAGTGGAGGAGAAACTAAAAGTTAAAAATAAGGAAGAATAAAGAGTCTAAGAATAAGAAGAGCAAATCATATGTAAATGCTGACTGTGTGTCAGCACATGACGCACCGTGATTCATTTAGCTCTTAAGAGCCTAAGTTGCTTTACATGCAAAGAACGCCATACAGGGATAAATTCAATAGCAATAAATCAACAGAAGGGGAAATAAACTTATTTACAAAGCCTTTGCTTCTAATCCTTACACGATCCTGCCTTTTAAGTGAACGGTTATGTATAATACCGATTTTTTTTTTGTATAAATTACATTACAGAGACAGCGCAGTCTGTCTTCTGTTTCTATTGGCCCCCTACAGGAATCTGAACATCATTAAATAACTTACAAAAAATGCCCCAACTATTCTAGTTCCTCTGCCTGTCTTAGTTTTTGTAATTTTCAAGTAGGACTTCAATTCAAGTGGTGGTTTCTTTTGAAGATATTCTAGATCCTCTGCATCTCCATAGAAGTTTAGAAGTAATTCCTCAGTGTTCTCTCCCTCCCCATCCCCTCCCCCCCCACACACAGACAGACATGTGTATAGGATTTTTGTTGAGACATCTGGAAGGAATCGTCATACTAGTAATACTGTGTTTTCCAGTTCACAAACATGCTACATCCACTCACATGTCCTAATTTCTCACAGCACTATTTTGTTGCTGTCAGTATAGTGACCAGCCATGGTTTTGGTTAAAAAATGCTTCTAAGTAATCAATATCATTTACTGTTACTACAGATAGGATTAGCTAATTTTATTTCTTAACTGCCTGATGCTTAGTGTAAATACAAAATTGATTTAATTTCTAAATATGAGAATTTTTCAAGTATCAGACTTAGGTATCCATTCACTCACTCACTCATTCACTCACTCATTCATTCACTCACTCATTCATCCTTCACTCATTCACTCACTCATTCATTCACTCACTCATTCACTCATTCATTCCTTCACTCATTCATTCATTCATTCATTCACTCATTCATTCATTCACTCACTTATTCACTCACTCATCTATTCACTCATTCACTCACTCATTCATTCATTCACTCATTCATTGAGATAGGATAGCTGTATGTAACTCAGCTGGCTTTGAACTTGCTATGTGGACCAGTTTAGCCTTGAACTCACGGGTTTCTGCCTGCTTCCTGAACGTTGAAACTAAATGTGTGCACTACTATGCCCAGTCTGTGTTTTATTTCTAATATAATCTGTTACAGTCAGCAAACATACTCTGTAACATATCAATCTTTTAACATTTTCAAGACTTCTTTTCTGCCAGTGACCGGTCTATTTTGGAAAGGACTTGGGATCCTGAAGTTGCAGGAGAAGGTATCCTTACAAATGACAGTTTAGTAAAGATGGTGAGCACTGTTTTTTAACTCTCATACTTTGACAACCATCTCCGGTCTGGTCTTTTCTATCAAGTACTAAGGAGTGAGTGTGAGCACCCTCAGAGCAGGCTGCTCGCTCACTCGCTCACTCGTTTGCTTGCTCGCTCACTTGCTCGCTTGTTACTAGCCCAGTTCTCTGTTACACCTACATTGTTGGAATAGCTCCTTAGCTATGCTGTCCTGAAATGTTGGCCAGCAGTTGCTCAGAGGGCGACAGTATACACATTTAACAACTCAGAATTAAAACTATGCCACTTCACATGCACTGTAGAAAATGCAGTGCAATTCTGCCCTTTCCAAACTGTGGTGTATTTTACACCCGCATATATGTAAACTCAAAAAAAAAATACTGCCAGACTTCTTTTCACCAAATCATCACATTTTATAGCTCTCAGATTAGATTAAGGTGAAGAAAATGAGTTTCGTTTACTGATTTCCAAGTCTCCTTCCCAATAGTCTTCACTCATTCCTGTGTATCCACGTTTCTAGCTGAGAATATGATACCATGTTTCTACTCCTGGAAAAAA
>NW_022652233.1:0-2452 GCF_011064425.1 Rattus rattus
TCTCCTCTCTATTACCCCTTCTATCCTCTCTCTACTCCCTCTCGTCTCCTCTCCTCTCCCTATTCCCTCCCTCTCCATTCCCTATTCCCTCTCCCTATACCCTGTTCTCTCCTCTCCCTCCTGTGTCCTCTCCTCTCTTCTCCTTCTTCTCTGCTCCTCTCTCTATTCCCTCTCCTCTCATCTCCCTCTCCTCTCCTCTCCTTTCCTCTTCTCTCCATCTCTCCCCCTCTCCCCCTCCCCTGTCCCTCCATTTCCCCCTCTCTCATCTCCTCCTTCTTCTCTCCTCTCCTCTCGTTTCCTCTTCTCCCCTCCTCCTGTCCCTACTGTATGTCTCCTTCTCTCGTCTCCTCCTCTCTCTCTCCTCTTCTCTCCTTCCTCTCCCTCTCTGTTCCCTCCTCCTCTCCTCTCTCCCTCTCTCCTGTTCCTCTCTCCTCCTCTCCCTGTTCCTCTTCTCTCCCTGTCTCCCTTTTCACCTCCTCTGCTGTTCTTCCTCTATTCCCTTATCTCTCCTCTCCCTCTTCTCTCCTCTCTACTCTCCCCCTTCCCTCTCCTCTCCCTTCCCCTCTCTTCCCTCTTTCTCTCCTCCTCTGTCCTATTCCCTCCTTCTCTCTCTCCTCTTCCTTCTCTCTCCTCTCCTCTCCCTCTTCTCTCCTCCTCCTCTCCTCCCCCTCTTCTCCCCTCCTCCTCCCTGTCCCTCTCCATCCTCTTCTCTCCTCTCCCTCTCTCTCCTCTCCCTCTTCTCTCCTCTCCTCTCCTCTCCCTCTCCTTTCCTCTCCTCTTTACTCCTGTCTTCCTCCTTCTCTCCTCTCCCTCTTCTCTCTCTCTCTTCTTTCTCCTCTTCTCTCCTCCTCTTCCTCCCTCTCCTCTTCCTCTCTCCCCTCCTCTGCCCTCCTCCTCTGTTCCTCTTCTCTCCTCTCCCTCTCCTTTCCCTCCTCCCCCTTCTCCTTATCTCCTCTTCTCTTCTCTCTCCTCTCCTCTATTCCCTCTTCTCTCATCCTCTCTCTCTATTCCCTCTCCTGTCCCTACTCCCTTATCGGTCCTCTCCCTCTTCTCTCCTCTCATCTGCTCTCCCTATTCCCTCTCCTCTCTTCTCTCTATTCCCTGTCCTCTCCCTCTTCTCTCCTCTCCTCTTCTGTCTTCTCCTCTCCTATCTCTATTCCTCCTCTCTCCTCCCCTTTCCCCTCTCCTCTCTCCTCTCCCTCTTCTCCTCTCCTCCCCTTCTCTCCTCTCCCCTTTTCCCTCTTCTCTCCCCTCCCCTCCCTCTTTGTCCTCTCCATCCTCCATCCCCTGCCCCCTCCTCTCCCTCTTCTCCTCCTCCCCCTTTCCCTCTTCTCTCCTCTCCTTCTATTCCCTCTCTCTCATTGTCCCCTCTCCTCTCCTCTCCCTCTCCTCTCTTCTCTCCTCTCCTCTACTCCTCACCTCTCCTCTCCCTCTTACCACCTCTGTCCTTTCCTCTCCCTATTCCCCTCCTCTCCTCCTCTCTCCTCTTTCTTCCCTCTCCTCTCTCTCTTCCTCTTCTCTCTCTCTGTTAAGCTCTCCTGCGCCTCTCTGTTCCCTCCTCTTCTCTTTGTCATCTCTCCTATTTCCTCTCCTCTCCTCTCTCTCTCTATTCTTCTCCTCTCCTCTCTATTCCCTCTCCTCTCTTTGTTCCTCTTCTCCTCTCCTCTCCCTTATCCTCTCCTTCCCTATTCCTCTCCTCTCTCTTTTCCTCTTCTCTCTATTCTCCTCCCTCTCCTCTCCCTCTCCTCTTCCTCCCTCCTCTCCTCTCTCTCTCCTCCCCCTCTCCCTCTTCTCTCTCTCCCCTCTCCCTCTTCCTCTCTCTTCTCTCCTCTCCTCTCCTTCCCTCCTCCTCTCCTGTCCCCCTTCTTCTCCTCTCCTCTCCTCTCCTCCTCTCCTCTCCCTCTCCTCTCCTCTCCCTTTCCTCTCCTGTCCTGTCCCTATTCCCTCTCCTCTTCTCCTCTCTGTTCCTCTCCTCCCCTCTCTCTCTCCCTATTCCCGTCTTCCTCCTCTCCTCCCTCTTCCCCTCTCATTTCCCTCTTCCCTCTCCTCTCCCCCCTTCCCCTCCCTCTCCCCTTCTCCCTCTCCTCTCCCTTTCCTCTTCTCTCCTTGTCTCTCCTCTCCTCTTCCCTCTCCTCCTCTCTACCCTCCTTATTCTCTTCTCCTCTCCTGTCCTCTTTCCTCTTCTGTCCTCTCCTCTTTCCTCTCCCTTCTCTTCTCTCCTCTCCCCTCTCCTTCTCTCCTCTCTCCTCTCTCTTCTCTCTCTCCCCCTTTCCTCCTCTCTCCTCTCCCTCTTCTCCTCTTCTCTCCCTCCTCTCCATCTCTTCTCTCTCTTTTCTCCTCTATTCCTCTTCTCTCTCTCTCTGTCCCTCTCTCTCTCTATCCTCTCCTATTCCCTCTCTCTCCTCTCCTCTCCCTATTCCCTCTTCTGTCCTCTCCTCTCCCTATTCCCTCT
>NW_022652234.1:0-2234 GCF_011064425.1 Rattus rattus
CTAACATTCTAAATGTTTGCTTTCCTAGTAATATTAAGCATTCCTTTAATAATTTAAGATATATCAGTTCCAAATATTCTATCATTGTGAGTTTTATGTTCTATTCTATTTTTAAAATAATTTTATAAAAATAAAATTTCATATATATGTGGTGGTGGTGGTGGTGGTGGTGGTGGTGGTGTGTGTGTGTGTCTCCAGGAAGAAAATTTATTTGCAACTTAAAGGTGTAAAAGGCAACATGTCTTAATAATCTACCTTAAGACAAGAAAGATCAATTATTATAGTACCTGACAGTGGAAGGCATGGTTGTTGATTTTTTGTCTGGGGCCCTTTTCAAGAGACAAATTGCATGAGAAAAGATTCATATAATACACATACACACACACAAATCATATACAACCACACAGATGCATGATAAATTGTAAATCACAAAGCAGGCCATTTGAACATCATAACCCTTTTCAAGGCAAACAGGCTACTGCTTAAGTGATGTAACTCTGAGGAGAGGTGGGATGTGAAGTCCAGCATTTACATGACCTGAGTGACCTATTAACCTGATATCAACACAGCTTACTCACACCTTCACTCCAGAGACCCACAGCAAACTGGATACTCTTAGGACTACCTGGGCAATGGGGTGAGAAAAATGGGTAATACTATACACATAGGTTATGCTATGTACATGACACATGGACCCACATCTACCTCTCTTCATGTAAAACTAATGAATCTGAAACTTCACATATGGTTGTGCCAAAGTTCATTAGTAAGAATTGCTTTACACATATGTCTTATAAAATTTGTGTTTTCTTGATTTCGCTACATAATTGTGTATTTCATAACTAAGAATGTATTATAAATTAGTAACCTATCTAGTTTCTAAAAGGAAACACTTGACATAAACAACTTAAGGAGGGAAGGATCTATTTTACCTCCTATTTGGATTTTAGTCTATTTTAGCTTAGAATTTATGACAGTAGGAGCAAGTTACATGGCAGCCTTGGTCAAGAAGCAGCCGGTTTTGAATGATGCAGCTCAGTTCTTTTATCTATCTAGTGAACTTGAAGCATCCCAGCTTATGAAATGATTCTGCCAATGGTTAAGGTGACCGTATTGCCTCAACTGACATTATCTGAAAGTGTCCTCACAGACAGGTCCAGAGATCTGTTTCCATGGCAACTCTAAGTCCCATCAAGTTGACAGTCAAAGACCAACCATCATCACACCGGATCTTTGGAATGTTTATACAAGCTAGACAAAATAGCAGAATTCTCATAACTCCCTCCACCATTAGCAGAAGTTCATCAATCACTATTGGCCTTAAGAGTTTATCAAGAGTAGAACAGTAAAAGAAGTATACAATTCTGGTGAAATCAAGACGTATTTATTTTCCGGTATCTTTATTTCTCAAAATAGACCATTATTGCTACTTCTACAAGTTCCTTACAGTTCCACAAGTCTTTTAAATATCACACTAACTAGAAGAAGCAAGCTATACTCAGTGTACAGCATATTTTAATTTCTTCTGACAACTGGTTGCTCATAGATTAAGACTTTTTAGCACCATGACGCTGATTGTGGCAGCACAATTTGTAATTATGTAACTTTGAATTGTATCCATTGATTTAAGGGTTACAATGATGGTATCTTTGTTTTCAAAATATTTTTCCACAAAATGAACATTTTTTTATTTGATAGCTCTTATTTACATTTCAAATGTTATTCCCTTTCCAGGCTTCCTGGCTATAAGTCCCCTATCCCACCTCCCTCCCCTTCTTCTATAAAGGTGTTCCCCCTCCCCAACCACCCTCCATTCCCGCCTCCATCCCCTCCCTGACGTTCCCTTGCACGGGTGGTGGTGGTGGGGGTGGGGTGTCCAGCTTTTGCAGGACCAAGAGCTTCTCCTTCCTTCTTTCCTTTAGTACCCAATAAGGCCATCCTCTGCTACATAAGAAGCTTGTGCAATGGGTCTATCCATGTGTACTCTTTCCGTATTGGTTTAGTCCCTGGGAGCTCTGGTTGTTGGTATTGTTGTTCTTATGGGATTGCAAAGCCCTTCAGCTCCTTCGATCCTTTCTCTAATTCCTCCAATGGGGATCCCATTCTCAGTAAAATGGTTTGCTGCTACTATTCGCCTCTGTATTTGTCATGCTCTGTCTGAAACTCTCAGGAAACAGCTATATCAGGCTCCTGTCAGCATGCACCGCTTGACTTCATCAATATTGTCTAAGTTT
>NW_022652235.1:0-2378 GCF_011064425.1 Rattus rattus
TTGATTTCAGCTCTGAGTTTGATTATTTCCTGCCTTCTACTCCTCCTGGGTGTATTTGCTTCTTTTTGTTCTAGAGCTTTTAGGTGTGCTGTCAAGCTGCTGACATATGCTCTTTCCTGTTTCTTTCTGCAGGCACTCAGAGCTATGAGTTTTCCTCTTAGCACAGCTTTCATTGTGTCCCATAAGTTTGGGTATGTTGTACCTTCATTTTCATTAAATTCTAAAAAGTCTTTAATTTTTTTTTTTTATTTCTTTCTTGACCAGGTTTTCGTTGAGTAGAGCATTGTTCAATTTCCACGTATATGTGGGCGTTCTTCCATTATTGTTATTGAAGACCAGCTTTAGGCCGTGGTGGTCTGATAGCACGCATGGGATTATTTCTATCTTTCTGTACCTGTTGAGGCCCGTTTTTTGACCAATTATATGGTCAATTTTGGAGAAAGTACCATGAGGAGCTGAGAAGAAGGTATATCCTTTTGCTTTAGGATAGAATGTTCTATAAATATTTGTTACGTCCATTTGGCTCATGACTTCTCTTAGTCTGTCTATGTCTCTGTTTAATAAAATGCTTCTTAACGATATTCTGCTATGTTGATGTGTGCGTAACCAATTTGACATCAGAGAGGCATCATCCAGTGACTGTTGGGAAAAGATGCAGAGATCCAAAGTCAAACTTTAGGCAAACACTTGGAACTCCATAATGATAGAGGAGAAAAATTATTAGATCCAAACAAATCGTGACACCATAAAAATATGACCCACAGAATTAAGTAAGCTGGATTCACAGGGGCTCACAGAGACTAAAGTGCCAGTCATGGACATTGTATAGGTTTGATCTACATATGCTGCATATATTTTATAGTTGTGTAGCTTGGTATTCTTGTGGGACTTCTAAGAATGGGAATAGGGGACATCTCTGAGTCGTTTGCTTATGCTTGGTGTCTTTTCCCTACTACAGAGATGTCTTGTCGAGCCTTGATGTGAGAGTTTGTGCCCATTTGTATTGCAGTTTGTTATGTCATGTTTGTTTGATATTCTAGGGAGGCCTGCACTTTTTTTTGGTGGTGGGGAGGTTGAGGATGACCTCGGGGAGAAGGGTAGGAAAGCATGGACATAAGTGCAACTGTGGTCAGTATGTAATATATGTAAGGAATAAATGTTAAAATTAACACACACACACACACACACACACACACACACACACACACAAATTGTCAGTTTTGTATTGGCAAGCTACTCCTTGGCATGCAGCCTGTCATGGATTCGGCTAATATATCTTTGACCCTCTAATCAAGAAAACTGATTTTTCCCCAGCAGGTATTTGTTGCAGATACCTCCTTGTTTAGGGGCTTTGTGTGTCGAATTTCCTTTCTCAGTATAGATTTTGTTTGGTTTAATACCTGTACAGGTCTTGTGATTTCTGTCACAATCCCTATGAGTTTATATTGGTATTGTTCATGGGTTTTATGGAAGATACTATATTGTTAGAGTAAACACTATCTGTTTGTCATTAGGAATAATCTGGTGTTGTGTTCCTTTATGACAAAAACAGAAACATTTCTTTAGGACAATAATCTATCTAGTTTCAGTCTTGGCCACTAAGATACGAGCAGTATCGGGTATGGATTCTACTTCATGGCGTAAGCTTTCAACCCAATTTAAAAAGTAGTTGGCTACTTGTATAACATTTGTGTTACTATTTCATCTGTGTCTCTTGCAGATGGTCACTCCTGTGAGTCTTAGAGTTTGTAGCTGGATGATATAGATGACTGCTTTCTTCTTCCAGTAGTATGCATAGTACCTTCTAGTACCAGGAACACTAATCAGTAGGAATAAAATTTCTAACTGAGCCCCAGTGAAATTTCTCCATTTTTGAAGCTATGTAAGTAAATAATGTCTTCAATAATAGGACCATCAGGTTGTAAAGAGTTACCAATAACCTTAGCAATAGACTGGGATATTTCATAGGTATATGGGACACCTTTGGGCCATGACTAATCAAGCTATATCCCATTCCTGACCCTGTAGATTTTATGTAGTGGCATAAGATATATGCATTAGGCCAGAGTCCCGGGCCAGCGGATCACTGCCCTCAGCAGCTCCCTGCTCCCAGGCCCCGTGGAGGGGAGCTCTCGCCGCCTGGTCGGGCGGGCACTCCTGAGGCAGCAGAGCGGAGGAGACCACCAACGCTGCCCACCCCTGCCCACATCCCTGGCCCAGGAGGAAACTGTATACGGCCTCTGGGTACCCGTAGAGGAGGGCCCAGGAGCAGCAGGTCCACTGCGTCTGAGACACCGCACCTGAAGGGACCGACCGGATAAACAGTTCTCTGCACCCAAATCCTGTGGGAGGGAGAGCTAAACCTTCAGAGAGGCGGA
>NW_022652236.1:0-2368 GCF_011064425.1 Rattus rattus
CTGCTGCCTCTGCCCTTGCTTTACTTTGCAGGACTGAGGCGCAGATCTATCTGAGCCTTCAGAAGTGACACAGGCATAGCTACTGAGAAGTCAAGATGTAACAATCCAGAAAGAAGACAGAAGACTGGGGCCCCGTAGAGTAGGAGAATGAAAATTTAGCCACAGGCAAAAATATCCCCCAATCTTTTGTTGTTTTTTTTTCCCCGTGTGTGTGTGTGTGTGTGTGTGTGTGTGTGTGTGTGTGCGCGCGCGCGTGTGTGTACAAGTATGTGTGGTGGAGGAGGTGAAGCAGTAGATTCAGGAATCAGGAGATTTGACTGGCTAAACAGAGTGTCCAAGACTAGCCTCCGCTACATAAGCCCTGTCTTAAAACAAAGAAAGGTAAGTTGAAAAATATGCAGCAACAGTCACTAATAATTTGTATAAATGTGCTTAGCTGAGAGGTTCTGAGCAAAAAGATGACAACTCACACCCCCGTTCTTTCCATCTGGGCTGCTAAGCACAGCCTCCTACACACCAGGCAAAGGCAGAAGGGCACCTGTCAACCCCCATCCTGGTTTTGCTTTCACATCTCTGTAGCTATCCATTGCACAGATGGGGAAACTGAGCTCCAGCATGGAACAGGACTGCTCTCTGGCTCGTCTGCTAGTCCTGTTCTTCAGGCTTCTCACACCACAGTTTCTTAAGCATCTTTGGCCCCTGAGTTGTCTGCCCATGGCTATTTCTGAACATGAATGTATGCACCCAACCCTCTCCCACATACAGACCCTTTCTCACGTTTGCTCTGGCCAGCGCTAACAGGGTTGGAGATCTGGAGTCACCCTGTCCTGGGGACCTTCTCTGGTGGCTCATCCTGCAAATACCCATCCCTTAGATGAAGACATCCTAGTTAGGTTGTAATCTGGGGGACTGTTCTTATTTCCTTGTGGTTCTGACTTGTGTGAAGTCCTGGCTTGCAGACAGCAGTGCCTGGGTACATTTGTTGGGTCACAAATAGCAATACCTGTGAATATTTGTTGGGCCAAGAGAGGAAGAGACAAGATACCCCAGTGGAGGTTGGGGTTTAGTTGTAGTTGAGTGTGGCTAGGAAGCGTACAAGGCGCTGGGATCCCCAACTCGGAAAAAAAAAACAAAAAAAAACAAAAAAAAAAACAAAAAACAAGATACCCCAGTGGAGCTGGTCCTTAAGTTGTGGTTGAGTGTGGCTGAATGTAGGCGGGGCTGGATCTACACCCGGTGTCTAGGGAGACATCGTAAACTAAAGCTCCAGCCTCGGCCCAGGGTTGTAGGTATACGATGTCAGAGCAGAGATAGCTTTGAGAGGGAGTAGCGGTTGGCCTTCCTGTGACTCTCCTGCCAGCCAGGGGCACGACCCCAACACGGTAGTAAGAGAATTGAAGTTCATAGCACATCTGAGCACTCTGAATTGAGAGATAGCCTTGGCTCTGGGGTTCATAGCACATCTGAGCACTCTGAATTGAGGGATAGCCTTGGCTTCTGTTTCTCAGAAATGGGAACAAGGTCTGCACATGCATGGCTGGGGTGGCGGAGCTGAGAAGCTCAAACCATGTACTCGAAGCAGATGGCTCTACAGAGCCCACTCTACAAGGCCCATGGTGGTTAAGAATCACTGTCTGGTCTCTCTCGCTCTTATTCTTCTCTTGCCTTTACTCTTCTCTGCTCTCCTGCCCTCTTCCCTGCCCCTTCTCTCCCCATCCCTCCCCCTTCCCTCCACGTGCTCATGGCCAGCCTTTGTTTCTCCCCTCTTCTACTCTTCTTCTCTCATTAAACCGCTCCATGTTGAAAAAAAAAGAATCACTGTCTGGGGCTAGGAAGAGTTGTATGTGCCCATAGCAGGATGGAGCCTAGCCTACTCTATGTGACAAAACTTTTCCTAGGAAGATGTCAAGTAAGAGTCTACTCACCTCAGACAGGGAGCTCAAAACAGGCCAAAGTACAGATAACACCAAAGTCTGAGTTTTATTTCTGATGAGTGACAAAACTTTTCCTGGGGAAATGCAGCACATATGGCTACTCACCCCAGATAAGGAACCCACACAGACCAAAGTACAGATACCACCAAAGTCCAGTTTGGTGAACTGAGTTTTAAAGGGGTCACTTACAGGAATACGGGTGAGGGGTTTACTTTCAGGAACAGAAATGACTCAAAGGCAGCTGTACCATCAAAGCCCATCCTAGCACAGTGACAGCTCACAAAGTTGGGAATTTAGAGCGCATTGCACAGCCTATAGGCCGCTCAACAGGTTGGAAAGGGTCCTTTCCAGAAACCTCAGTTGGTCTAAGCTTCTTCCAGAGAGTTGGTCTGGTTTCCAGTCCTTCCAGGCAGCTGGTCTGGTCTCAGGGTCTT
>NW_022652237.1:0-2371 GCF_011064425.1 Rattus rattus
TAAACCTTGAACTTGTAATCCTCCTGCCTCAGCCTCCCAAGGGTTAGGGTTACAGACATGTAACCCTACATCCAGTCTGTGGATTACTCTAGCCAAGAAAAACAAAAACAAAACAAACAAAACAAACAAACCAAAAGCATTACCTCTGTACCTGAATCTGACACAACTTCTAATGTAATTGGTTTGGAAGAAGCATATGGATGGAAGGATTTGGTATATGAGGATAGCGTGAACAAAAGCTAGACTGTGAGCGTTCCACAGCAGCTGGGAAGATGGCTCTGTCCATTAAGTCCTTGCCACTAAAGAAGAAAGGACTGAATCAGATCAATGTAATGGTACACTACCGTAAATCCTGGCACTGGAGACACAAAGACAGGAAGAGCCCTAGAGTTTGCCGAGGTGGATAGACCCAGGTTTCAGTGAGTGAGCTTGTCTCAGAAAGAACAGTACTCCTGAGGAGCAATCCTCAAAGTTGATCACTAGCATCTACATACATGCATGTACAAGTATCAACTCACATATAAACACGCACACACAGAGAGAGACAGACAGACAGAGACACAGATGGACAGACAGAGATACAGAGAGACAGAGAGACACAGATGGACAGACGGATAGACTGACAGAGACAGAAAGAGACATATGGACAGACAGACTGACAGAAACAGAGAGACAGAGAGACACAGAGAGACAGACGGGACAGACCAACAGAGACACAGAGAGACAGATGGACAGATGGACATACCGACAGAAACAGAGACAGAGACACAGAGAGACACAGAGAGACAGATGGACAGACTGACAGAGACAGAGACAGACAGAGAGACAGGGAGAGATCTATGTATTAAGTGACAAACCAATGGCCATAGAGAAAACAAAGGAGGGAGGAGCAGTAACGTCTACACAACACAGGACATGTATCAGACAAATTAACTAGTGGCTCCTGACTCAAACCAACACATGGACACAACTGGGGAAAGTGGACATTGGATGATATTAAAGAACTCCTACTAAGTTCTTGATTTGGTTGAGATTCTCGTTGCTTTGATTTTGTTGTTAAGACAGAGTCTCGTTCTATAGTCCAGGCTGGGTTGGAATTCACCATGCAGATCATGCTGGCCTGAAGTCTGTGATAATTCTCTAGGTTCTGGCTCCAAGTGCTGGGATTACAGGCACGCACCTCCATACCTAGCCCGGATGTGGGTTCAGTATGATAGTGATAAAATGTCACCAACACAGACTACTGAACATGGGGGCTTTACAGCAGACTCTCCCCCAATAGGCAAACCCTCGGAGTGCTTGTCAAATGTTGGGGGTAGCCAGGCATGGTGGCACACACATTTAGTCTCAGCATTTAGGAGGCAGAGGCAAGTGGATCTCTGTGAGTTTGAGACCAGCCCCGTCTATGGAGTGAGTTCTAGGGCAGCTACGGCTACAGGGTGAAATGCTAACTCTGAAACAAATGACCAACTTGAGGGTATATATCTCACAATTACCAAGTAGCTTCTTTCGGAAAATGCAAATTTCTTTCCTAGACATTTGGGATGCTTGAGCAAGGGGCTGAGAAGCTGTTGGGCTCATAGCAGACTATCTGTGACTGGACTGCACACAGAGCACTGTGGGAAACGCTGGGTCTTGGTCTTGGTGGCTTGGTGCCCTTCAAGGACTTTGAAGAGGACAGAGCACTGCATTAACTCCTGGGAAGTGCCTGCCCTTCACCCCTGCCCCGCCCAGTTCAGTTCATTTCTTCCACAGTCTTTAGAAACACCAGTCCTCCATCAGCCCTCCCAAGCCATTATCTTAAACTGGAGCCAAAGGGGAACCGCATGCAGATCTAGGAAGGATTGTAAACTCCTAAGGTCAGAAACCCTGCAAAGGGCCGGGCTGGAGATGAAGACTTGCCCTCCAACCCAGAGGGCCAACATACCTTCACCTTCCTCTCTGGAGATGAAGCCAGACAATACTGTGTGGAGAAAAAGAGAGCGCTGCTGTCTAGGTTGTCTGTCCAGGCAGAGCCCCACCCCTGCACATCACAGTGCTGTCTCCCACAAAGCAAGACCGGGTCGGCTGAGATCCCGCCCACCAGACACTCACCTTCCGGGCTGAGGCGGAAGTCAGTGGAAGCGGAGCCATGCTCGTTTTGGATGGTACAGCGATACAGGCCACAGTCCGTAGGAGACGCCTGCACAATGGCCAAGGCCGCTGGCCCCTCGTCCCCTGCACTGCAGAGAGTGGAGACCCTTCTCGTGAGGGTCATCACCCAGGGCCTTCGACCCAACTCTCACAGGCTGCTGGGAACCCAGGCTCGGGGAGCCCTGGGAAGGTGGTGAGAGGTTCCAGGTCAGAAACTGGTCCTCAATCACACAGGTGA
>NW_022652238.1:0-2369 GCF_011064425.1 Rattus rattus
TGGGCCCTCCCCCACAGGAACCCAGAGGCCTTGTACAGTTTCCTCTTGGGTCAGGGATGTGGGCAGGGGTGGGCAGTGTTGGTGGTCTCTTCCGCTCTGCAGCCTCAGGAGTGCCCACCCGACCAGGCAGTAAGGTATCTCTCCCACGGGTTCTGGGAGCAGAGAGCTGCTGCGGGCCGGGATCCGCGGGTGTGGGCTAGTATGTTCTTAAATACTATTTCTGAGAGTTTTTATATTCTCAGCATAAGGCCTGCACTCTGGAGACCAATGAAGCTTTTGATCCCATGACAAGACTCACCCGTGATGGTTATAGTAAAGAGATTCACTGAAATTGTATTAAGAAGAACGTGGCAGATGATTGGGCTGATAATTACTGTAGTTATGGGAATTGTTACCTTGATTGCCATCCCTACAACAGCTGGAATGAAACTTCACAAGGAAATTCCAAGAGCTGATTTTATTAGAGACTGGCATAAAAAGTCTACAGAACTTTGGACTCAGAATTAAATAGATAGTGAAAGAGTTTATGAAATAGCTGATTTGTATTACACAAGGTATAATAGTAATGAGAGACCAGTTAAAAATATGGAAGGAACAAATTCAATATTTATTGTATTAAATCTTTAAGATATAATGATAGCAAGTATGACTGGGAAAAAGTTAAAATTCACTGGATCATCCCAATTCTTCTCAAATGATTTAGAATAGACAGCAAGAAATTAAGGAAACTTTCTCAAAATGGTTGTCAGATGTGACTGGTATGGAAATCACTGCAGATACTTTAGCTCAATTTAATCCTATTCATCATTTAATAGACTTCTTGTTCTCTGAGTTTTTTCCTTGTTTTTGCAGTAATGATGTTTCTGACTTTAACATATGTTGTGGATAATTTGCATTAAGAAACAACTATGAAGAAAAGGCTGTATTTAGTGTAAGGCTGCAAAATCTCCAGCAGAGATACAATCATCGCCATAATTAAATGTACCTTAAACAAAAAAAGTGCAATGTAGTAGAGGTTTAGTAGAAATATTGTGTCTCACGTGAATTCCAGAGTGACAGCACCAAGGTTTTGAAGTAGCCTTTTTTTTTTTTTTTCTATCTGAGTGAGATTTGATCGGGTTGTTCCTTTGAAAGATTGTTAGAACCTTTGCATAACTTAGTCCCAAGGCATCATGGCAAACCTGAAAGTCTTGTATGACTGAGAATTGCTTAGATAATGGTTCCTTGAGGCAACCCCTAGATCAGATTTTTTTTCCCCTTGGACTACAAAGACAGTTATACTTATGGTTTAACAGGCATAACCCATATCTTAAACAAAAAGGTCTTGGGTTTTTTTTCCACATGCCATCCTGCTGATATTGCTGGAAAACATACGGGTAAGGGTCAGCATGAGAGGATGATCCTACACAGTTCCTTTATAGAATAATACCCATTATCATCTACGGACAATAAGTCAATGGATTTGAGGGATTACTGCCCCTCTTTGACTGAAATTGTAGTTTTAATAGTTTTTTAAATTTTATTTTGTCTTTATTTATTAATCATTGCATTTTGTGTCTAAAACTTAATAAATAAAATATTTAACTTATTTTAGAGCAACCTGCATACCCACATAGAAGTTCCTCATATTGCCAAAAATTCATGTTTATGGATCATGGTTGATTTTATAAGACTCTGGGTTGTAACAAATATCACAAGAAAACTGTTTAAAGATGATTTCTGCCCTGACTAATCATTGATTCTACAGTTTCTGGACTTCATGGTACAACCTATTAAGAAGATGTATGGAGGAAGAGATGTTTTCAACATTTACAATACAGGAATCAAAAAGATAAGAAAGGGCCAGGACACATTATAAACCCCAAGAGTTTTCTCCACTTTGACTGAATTTAAATGGGAAGACACCAAAATCTCAAATTTACAGTATCTTTTTTTTTCTTATTATTAACTTGAATATTTCTTATATACATTTCGAGTGTTATTCCCTTTCCCGGTTTCCGGGCAAACATCCCCTCCCCCCTCCCCTTCCCTATGGGTGTTCCCCTCCCCACCCTCCCCCTATTGCCGCCCTCCCCCCAAATGTCTAGTTCACTGGGGGTTCAGTCTTAGCAGGACCCAGGGCTTCCTCTTCCACTGGTGCTCTTACTAGGATATTCATTGCTACCTATGAGGTCAGTCCATGTATAGTCTTTAGGTAGTGGCTTAGTCCCTGGAAGCTCTGGTTGCTTGGCATTGTTGTACATATGGGGTCTCGAGCCCCTTCAAGCTCTTCCAGTTCTTTCTCTGATTCCTTCAACGGGGGTCCTATTCTCAGTTCAGTGGTTTGCTGCTGACATTCGCCTCTGTATTTGCTGTATTCTGGCTGTGTC
>NW_022652239.1:0-2348 GCF_011064425.1 Rattus rattus
CAATCACAGAAAGACATACATGGTATGTACTCATTGATAAGTGGCTATTAGCCCAAATGCTTGAATTTCCCTAGATGCCTAGAACAAATGAAACTCAAGACGGATGATCAAAATGTGAATGCAGATCGCTCCTGAGAGACACAGCCAGAATACAGCAAATACAGAGGCGTATGCCAGCAGGAAACCACTGAACTGAGAATAGGACCCCCATTGAAGGAATCAGAGAAAGAACTGGAAGAGCTTGAAGGGGCTCGAGACCCCATATGTACAACAATGCCAACCAACCAGAGCTTCCAGGGACTAAGCCACTACCCAAAGACTATACATGGACTGACCCTGGACTCTGACTTCATAGGTAGCAATGAATATCCTAGTAAGAGCACCAGTGGAAGGGGAAGCCCTGGGTCCTGCTAAGACTGAACCCCCAGTGAACTAGACTGTTGGGGAGAGGGCAGCAATGGGGGAAGGGTTGGGAGGGGAACACCCATAAGGAAGGGGAGGGGGGAGGGGGATGTTTGCCCGGAAACCGGGAAAGGGAATAACACTCGAAATGTATATAAGAAATACTCAAGTAATAATAAAAAAAATAATAAAAAAAAAAGAAAAAAGAAAAAAAAAAGAAAATATCATCCTGAATATAGTAATCCAGCCCCAAAGGAACATTTAAGGTATGTATTCATTGATAAAAGGATATTAGCCAAAAAGTTCAGAATGCTCACAATACAACTCACAGCCCATAGAAAGCTTAACAAAAAGGAAGGTCCAATTCTGAATACATGAAATCCACTTAGAAGGGAAACAACATAATCACAGGAGGCAGATGGAGGGATGAACCTGGGTGGGAGAAGGGAGGGGGAGGAAAAAGGAGGGGCAGGATCAGGTATGGGGAGAGACAGGAGGGAAGCCCAGAGGGCCAGGAAAATGAATCAAAGTATGCAAGAGTGGGGGGTAGGGGATAGAGATAACCTCTAGAGAGTCTCAGAGATCTGGGATATGAGAAGCTACCAGGACTCAGTGTGGATGACATTAACTGAAATGCCCAATAATAGGGAGAAGAGTTAGAAGAGACCACCTTAACTAGATATGGACCCTTTGAGGCAGGGGACACCCACCCATGTTCAAAATTTTTAATCCAGAATTGCTCCTATCTAAAGGAAATACAGGGGGGAAATGGAGCATAGATTGAAAGAAAGGTGGCTCAGTGACTGGCCCAACTTGGGATCTCTCCCATGCACGCATGACAAATCCTTACACTACTACTGAGGCCATATTGTGCATGCAGACAGGAGCCTGGCATGGCTGTGTTCTGAGAGGTTCTCACAGCAACTGACTGACACAAATGTATATACTTAAAGCCAACCATAGAATTGAGGTCAGGGACCCATATGGAAAAGTTAGAGGACAGAGCTGAAGGAGATTACAACCCATAGGAAGGTCAACAGTGTCAAGTGTGATGGAGGCCCTTCAGATTCCCAGAGACTAAGCCAAAAACCAAGGAGTACACCTGGGCTGGTTCATGGCCCAGCGCACATGTGTAGCAGAGGACTGCCTTGTCTGGCTTCAATGAGAGATGATATGCTTAATCCTGTAGAAACTTGATGTCCCAGGGAAAGGGAATGCTGGTGGGGGTGAGGTGGGTGGGTGAGGGAGCACAGTTCCAGAGGCAGGGAGTGAGGGATGGAGTAGAAGAACTTAGGAAGGGGAGACCAGGAAAGGAGACAATTTTTGGAATGTAAATAAATAAATTTAATAATAATAATAGAGAAGAAAACTGCACAACACAATTGAAGAGTACAAGCTAGGTATACTATACTATTGATATCTATGGGTTTTAAATAAGATCATTTCACTGGATAGGGGTCTCTCAAACACTTGTGTGATGCTGGGTGGAACCTCTAGGATAACTTTTTTTTTTTATTAACTTGAGTATTTCTTATATACATTTCGAGTGTTATTCCCTTTCCCGGTTTCCAGGCAAACATCCCCCTCCCCCCTCCCCTTCCTTATGGGTGTTCCCCTCCCCACCCTCCCCCCATTGCTGCCCTACCCCCAACAGTCTAGTTCACTGGGGGTTCAGTCTTAGCAGGACCCAGGACTTCCCCTTCCACTGGTGCTCTTACTAGGATATTCATTGCTACCTATGAGGTCTGAGTCCAGGGTCAGTCCATGTATAGTCTTTAGGTAGTGGCTTAGTCCCTGGAAGCTCTGGTTGCTTGGTATTGTTGTACATATGGGGTCTCGAGCCCCTTCAAGCTCTTCCAGTTCTTTCTCTGATTCCTTCAATGGGGGTCCTATTCTCAGTTCAGTGGTTTGCTGCTGGCATTCGCCTCTGTATTTGCTGTATTCTG
>NW_022652240.1:0-2366 GCF_011064425.1 Rattus rattus
ATAAAATTGAACTTCTGGGAGGACAAGAAATATGAAAACATTTCACATTTTTTTCTTGCATCATGCCAAAACCCATGTCTCCTCTTCTATATTATGTTGTAGGTCAGTGCTGGCACTAATAGTCCCTCCCTGGGTAGCTCTAGCTTACTGGGGATGGACTAAGTTTTCCTGACATTCCAACCACATTCCTACATTAATGTTTAGAAGTATAATAACACACTTGTAGGAGCAATGCTATTGTGCTCATCATAACACAAATGCACAGGCTGTGACTCAAGAAGAGAAACAACTGGCTCAGGGCCAAATGCCTAGGGTGTTTGAGGTTCATATTAAACCCTGACCTTCTAAAAATTGCCTGGAATGGATACAAAAAACAAAGCAATGATTCTCAACCTGAACTCAGCTCACAGCCAACATTCTTTCTAGAGAGGTATGGCCAAGAATTATGAACCGTACGAAGTGGGGTTCAAGGTCATAACCCTGCAAGGCAAGATCTGAACTCTGGGTTCTTCTGATACAAGTGATGAATAGTAACTATTCAAGGGAGCCTACCAGCCACAAGGGAGTGAGTTAGATACTAGATATCATAGAGAAACTCCATCTACCTCATGAGCTCCCTGTTATGGAAACAACAATCATGTAATTTACATGAGGATAAATAGCCAGCGAATTGAAACGTCCATATTTGAATCTGTATCTTTCAAAATCTAAGCACTCAGTACTTTCATGAGCCTCTCTTGGTTTATTATTCTCTATTACTATACAATACCTGATTTTACTAAAAAAGAAGAACTTTCCAAGCTATTATTTCATGGGAGGAATATGCACCGAGGGTATCGAGATGAAGCAAAGGCATTCTAAGAGGCAGCAAGCTTAGGTAGTAAAGGAAACTATCAAAGACAGAAAGCTGGTAAAGATGCAATTGAGTAAGGGGACCACATTCCAGCTCCACTAAGTAGAATTAGGGAACTTTGGCCATATGATTCTAGTTTTAGAGTCGAGGATGAAAGAAAGGAGTTATGATTCACCCTCCACAACTAAAGAAGTCTGCAGAGGCCAGGTATTTGGCAGGGGTGTCCCTGCATGGAGGCCCAGAGAAGCTGCTGTGTTTTATGAAGGTGAAGCCTATATTTCCAGAGTCCTTGGATACCTATGAAGAAGGCTGCTAACAGGAAGTGGAATAGCCCAAGAGTAAGAAATGTGTTGTAGTCAACAAAGCTGAAAGGAGTTGGAGATTGGAAGAATATTTTGATTGAGGATTTGGAGTTTGCCTCACTGGTTTTTAGTCTTGTTTTGATCCAGTATTTCCTTGCTGTGCATCTTCCCTATGTTTTGGTAATGCTGGAAGTGTGTGATCTGCTTTTGGGTTTTAATTTTATAGGGGATTATAGAGAGTTACAATTAAGAGATTACATGAATCTCAGAAGAAACTTAGGATTTTGGACTTTTAAACATTGTTGAGACTGTGATAGACTATGGGAACTTTTGAAGTTGGATTAAATTCATTTGCATTATTTTATGGCTATAATCCTATGGGGTTGGGATATGGTGGTTTGAATAGATACTGCCCCCATAGACGCACATGCTTGAATGTTTGGCCTACAGGGAGTGGCATTATTAGGAGGTGTGGCCCTGGGTCATTGTGTAGGCGGGCTTTAAAGTCTTATGTATGCTCAAGCTATGCCTAGTGTAGACAGTCTTCTTGTTGTCTCTGGATCTAGTTTTTTAGTCTGTGAGGTTCCATGCTTCCTGCCATGATGATAATGGACTGAACCTCTGACATGATAAGCCAGCCCCAATTCAATGTTTGCTTTTATAAGATTTGCCTTGGTCAGGGTGTCTCTTCATAGCAATAAAACCGTAACCAAGACAGGTATCATGTTAATTTTTTTCTTACCAGTGTGGAGAGATTCCAGGAAAATAACTTAAAAGAGGGATTTTGGCTCACAGCTTGAGGAGCTAAAGTCCAGCATCACTGAGAAAGGTCAGTGTCTGAGAGAACCTATATCAGCTGTAGAACAGGACCATCAGAGAAGAGATTCAGCCATGTCTGGAGGCCCATCCACAGCAACCCACCTTCCTCTACCAAAGTCTCAATTTCTAATAATTCTACAGTCCATGAAAACAGTGCCACTATCTGGGGGCCAGCTGTTCAAACACGTGAGTACACACACACACACACACACACACACACACACACACACACACACGAGGGCTAACTTTCCAAACCCAGAGTTGTTTTTATAGCCTAAAAAGGAGTCTTACAGGAATGAAAACTTGGCAATTATTTCGATAATATATATATATATATATATATATATATATATATATATATATATATATATATAGAGAGAGAGAGAGAGACA
>NW_022652241.1:0-2365 GCF_011064425.1 Rattus rattus
AAAAAAAAAAAAAAAAAAAAAAAGGAATTACGAGGCTGTTACATTCTGATGGAAGAAAGAAAAGAATCAGAAGGAACCAGAAGAGAAAAGATCTGGAGAAGATTCAATGTCTTATTTTGGAGTTCATGAGCAGGAAATGTGAAAGGCTAAACATGCAGATATGAAAGGGTTTAGAAGCTGAATGCCTTACTTTGAAGCATTGCTGAAGCCCTTCAACTCCTTGTAGACTGAAGGAATATTAATTTTAACTTGCTTTTACTTAGTCTCCTCCTTAGACCTTTCAGAACCGAGAGGAAGAAAACCCTGAATTTTTACCTATCAGCACATTTCCAACTCATTTTTTCCTCTCCTTCTATGGAGATTGACAGTTCTTATGTAAACTTGTAGAACTCAGGACGTTGGAAGTGTTCTATATAAACAGGAAGGACAATGCTCTGGACACAAGGTGTCTCCTTTCATGAAGGTATAGTTCCAATCTCTTGGATAATAGGACAGTTGCTTAGGTTATAGGAAATCATGCATCAGACTTTGCAGAGTTTGGCTTCTTGATTGAAGCAATGCACTTTTATACTTAGAATCCCAGCAATAAAAATGGCTGCAGGCTTCCAAATCCCTCTGCCAAATTATGGCCTGCATAAGAATTAGGAACAGCTGAGTCCTTTGAAGATTTTTTCTGGGCATCCTGCCTTCTATCTCAAGGCTTCTAAACAAAACCCAGCTCTGAATAGAATATGAGAGAATCAGAGAAAAAATATGTCGTTCAAATCAAGTCCCAGTGTCGATACTTTTTCAATCCCCATTTCCCAAAAGACTCCAAACATAGAGTTAACGTGCAAAAAGCCTTGGCACTTGTCTTTATGCTCACACCTGACATTTGGTCATAATACACAAGCATCTCCCTAGGCCTCATTTTCTTTCTCTTAAACGTTGTGTTAAAATTGTTCTGAAATGTAGGAAACTCCCATGACAGCAAAGCTAAGATATAAAGTAAAAACCAGCATCTCTTTCACCACAGCCCACAGCCACCCGTCCTTGGCACAGAAGCTATCGTGACTGCTGATTTCAGAGACTGTCTCCATACAAAAACAGGAATGTAGTGCACACATAATATTTTTCTTTTCTCTCCACTCCAAAATTATAGCACATTTTAAATACTCTCTTGCCTCACTGTATTTACATCAATATTTTTCACTTTATGAATATCATTTTATCTTCTGTGTGATTTAAATAATCATGGCCACATAGTACATATATTTGAATGCTTAGTCATCTGAGTGGCACTATTTAGGAAGGATTAGGAGGTGTGGTTCTTTTTGGAGGAAGTGTCACACTGGGGATGGACTTTGAGGTTTCAAAAGCCCATGTCAAGCCCAGCTTTTTTTCTCTTTTAGCCTATGAATTGGGACATAGCCCTTAGCTACTTTCAGGCTTCCTGCCATGATGATACTAAGCTAAGTTCCTGAAATTTTAAGTAAGCTTGCACAACCCCAGACATGGTACCACTTTCTGGGTTGACCAGCCATTGACCTGGGTGAACACTGAACCACTTTCTACTTTCTATTATGGTTTTGCCTTTTCTGCATTTCACTTCTTTCTCTTAGGTGGTTCAGTCTGCAGTTTTCCTTGGCAAGTGTTCCACAACTATGACATCTCTAGCATCTTGAGCTCTCCAACATATATCAGGTTTCACCTTCACAGCTTTATGAATGTTTTTGGGGAGCTTTCTTTCAGAAATACTCCTGACCCACATTTTGCCTCTATGATTTTCTTAGCTACAGAAGACATTTCCACAACCCCTTTCTTGTATTCTTGACTCTACCATTATGAAAATGGATGAAGATCATAAAAGTACAAGCACATCCAATTAAATTTTTTCTTCTATTACAGTTTTCTTCTTCTTCATGGTGTCTTTTCACAGTATTAAAACGGACTAAGACATCTATGTAAGTTATATGCAAATGTAAATGCTAATTTTAATTCGTAAGTAATAATCATTTGTGTGTAGTTAGCATAATTTAGCTGACCTCCATATCATAAACTGGGATACTAAATAGCTTTATGAAAGACATTTTACGACCGGAAGTCTCACACCCGCGGATCCCGGCCCGCAGCAGCTCTCTGCTCCCAGAAGCCGTGGGAGAGATACCTTACCGCCTGGTCAGGTGGGCACTCCTGAGGCTGCAGAGCAGAAGAGACCACCAACACTGCCCACCCCTGCCCACATCCCTGGCCCAAGAGGAAACTGTATAAGGCCTCTGGGCTCCCGTGGGAGAGGGCCCAGGTGAGGCAGGAGCCCTGCCTGAGACACCGCCGGAACCTGAAGGAAACAGACCGGATAAACAGTTCTCTGCACCCAAATCCCGTG
>NW_022652242.1:0-2340 GCF_011064425.1 Rattus rattus
AGCAATGAATATCCTAGTAAGAGCACCAGTGGAAGGGGAAGCCCTGGGTCCTGCTAAGACTGAACCCCCCAGTGAACTAGACTGTCGGGGGGAGGGCGGCAATGGGGGGAGGGTGGGGAGGGGAACACCCATAAGGAAGGGGGGGAGGGAAGGGGATGTTTGCCCGGAAACCGGGAAAGGGAATAACACTCGAAAAGTACATAAGAAATACTCAAATTAATAAAAAAAAAACTTATTATCTCTTTTAAACTTTAAATGGTTTGTGTTAATGTTTTTGGCAGTACAAACATAGTGTATAACCATTAACTCACAGAACTATTTTTTTTGTTGAATATTCTCTTTTGCATAAATTTGAATTTTTGTTTTCTAGTAAGAGTCAGGAAAGGATGGAACTGGATGGGGAGGCACAGGGAGAGGAACTAGGAGGAATAGAGGAAGAGAAAACTGTAATTAGCATATTTTATATAAACAATCTATTTTTAATAAAAGATTTAATAACAATTCCACACCCTATCAATTTGGAGGGGAATAATGCAGGAACTTTTTCAGAGTAATATTGATTTATTAATTTGTAATTTAATTAGTGTTTGAATCCATATGGTTTTGTTGTGGTAGTTTAAAGGAGAATGGCTAAAACTGACTCATATATTTAAATACTTGAGCTTCAGTTGGTCAAACTATTTGGAAAGCATTAGAAGGATTAGTGTTCTTGTTTGAGGAGGTGTGTCACTGGGGTGAGCTTTGAGTTTCAAGAACATTTATAACCCCATGTGTCTTTCTTTTCCTCATTTTTGTGGAACATGTTATCTTTGAGCTGTTCCTTTGCTCAGCAGTCATGAATTCTAATCCTAGCAAGCTGTAAGCCAAATGAAACATTTTCTTTGTATGTTGCCTTAGTCATGGCTTTATTCATATAGCAATAGAAGAGCATACACACACACACACACACACACACACACATATGTGCATATATATTCATATCAAGGTTTATTTCTTTTGGATTTTTATTGGATATTTCTTTATTTACATTTCAAATGTTATTCCCTTTCCTGTTTTACTGTCTAGAAGCTCCCTATCCCCTCCCCCTGCCCTTGTTCTATAAGGGTGTTTCCCTCCCCATCCATCCCCCCTTACCATCTCCCCATGACAATCCCCTACACTGGGGCTCCAACCTACAAAGGGCTTCTCCTTCCATTGGTGCCCAGCAAGGTCATCCTCTGCTGCATATGTAGTTGGAGCCAAAACATATATTTTTTAATGCACCGAATATACAAAGATTACTAAGACATTCCTTAGACTTAAAAGGAGATTGCATTACTATTTGCTGTATAAAGTATAAAGGAATTTTTAGTGAAAGTTAGAAAATAATGATGCTTTGTGTTCACTTAAGAAAACAATAATTTCCAATTCATTATTATTCTCAGTGGCTACAATCTATAGGTAGTTCTGCTTTTTCACATAATTCTATTTTTGAGATTAGTATATAATTAAATAATTACATACAGTTCTCTTTCTTCCCTTCAAATCCTTTCATATACTGCTACCTACTCTTCTTCAAATTCATGTCCTCCTGTTTTGCTAATTGTATTGTATGATTATATGTGTATGCATATATATTCCTGAATATTACTTGTTTAGTCCTTATAATGTTACTTATGTGTATGTTTTTAAGTCTGGATCTTTGGCACTGGACAAGGAGTTGGTGTGCTCAGGGGAGGTGCTCACCCCTGCTCCCATCTTTCCTCACTTGCCTTTAGTTCTTGGTGTAGGGTGGAGACCTCATGGCTTTTCCTTTTTTACTTTGTCATGTCTATTCACAAGTAGTTGTACCACTGATGTTTGATTCTATAAGATCGTATGTTTATCCACACACATATGTCTGAGTGAGGAGTGGCACTATTTTATTTTAAATTTCATTGATAGATAAGTTGCTTTTATAGAAAAAAGCAGCATGGTTAACTTTTTGTAAAATTCAGTCTTAAGTATCGATGTGTAGGTTATGCTTATGAAAATTGGCTTATACTAACAGACAGGAGATAATTCCAAAAGTCTAAGAAATTTGTGTTGTAGTTATTAAATTAGACATTTTTAGAAATTGATAATTAACTTAAAATTAAACATATAATCTTAAGAATAAAATACCCAGAACCTGTGGGAGAGATACCTTACCGCCTGGTCAGGTGGGCACTCCTGAGGCTGCAGAGCAGAAGAGACCACCAACACTGCCCACCCCTGCCCACATCCCTGGCCCAAGAGGAAACTGTATAAGGCCTCTGGGCTCCCGTGGGAGAGGGCCCAGGTGAGGCAGGAGCCCTGCCTGAGACACCGCCGGAACCTGAA
>NW_022652243.1:0-2350 GCF_011064425.1 Rattus rattus
TCTCTCTCTCTCTCTCTCTCTCTCTCTCTCTCTCTCTCTCTCTCTCTCTCTCTCATGTTTCGTTTTTAAATGCCCTAAACGCACAGTCACAAACAAAGGAACACAGTGTCAAGTCAATGTGCCCCTACTTACACACACACCTTTATCACACCTTGTTATCCATTTGTCAAATCTAGCAATGGAAACCAACAGATACACTCTGAGCAGAGAAAAATGGCAGCTTGTTGTCTGGCAGGTAAGGAAAAGCAGACAACAGTATCGCCGGGTCCAGTTCCATAGCCTCAGCAGAGATCCCAGAACTGCTCTGAGACCTAGATTGCAACCAGGGCTCCAAATCTTGCCTCTCCAGAAGATGGTGAATTATGCTCTGTGTATTTAAAGAAGCCAGTTGAGTTTGTGCTGTGAAGTACAGCGAGCTTTGGCCATAGCTCCCCTTATGTGCAAGCACTCCTTGCCCCCCGTTTTCTTTTGTTTCCACAACAATCTAGTAATACAGCAAGGGTCCATGTTATTGGACCCCTTTTATAGATGAGAAAAACTGAGGCCTCAAGTAGTTGAGACTTTCTCAAGCTTAGAGAACTGAGGAGTGGTGATGTAATCTTGACTCAAGGGCCTCTATCTTGAAGTACAAAAAAAACTCTTCCTTCCAGATGATTCCAAGCATAGTACTTGGCATGCTGGGAGTCATAGCAGGGACAAGGCTTCTAGGCAGTGTGTGTTTAGTGAGTAGGACTCAGGTTCTCCTAGGAGCCCCTCACCAGGCAGGTGTTAAGCGTCTTCACCATCCACCTCATACACCCAGCATCCTCGAGCCACCCAGGGCCCTTGGCACCCTTGGCGACCCTCTCATGAGCAAACATGTCCCTCTCTCTTACTTCACAGGCCCTTTCCCTCAGGGGTGTTCTGCGCCTTCAGTGGCCCACTGAGAGCATTCTTGGGCACCTCTGGGTGGCCATCTCCTAACAGAGCCAGCTTTTACCTTGTGTCTTCTCCAGTCGACACAGCCCCACATTAAACTCACCAACCGTAAGCACTTGGTGCTTACTGCATGAGTGAAGGTATCATTCTGTATTCAACAGTGGTCTCTTGCACAGCCAGGTTACTCCAAACACAGTCACCCTGCTGCATTTGGGGTAGCATCCCCATGGATTCAATCAATCACAGATCAAAAACTTTCCAGAAAGAAATTGGTTTCTGTATTTTATTCCCGTCATTATTCCACAAATAATAATTATAACAATGTATTTAATAATACATAACAATGTATACAATACATTATAACAATGTATGTAACGATACATTATAACATCAATGTATATATTAATACATAATAACAATGTATCTGATATGTTATAACAATGTATGTAATAATACATTATAACAACTATGTATAGGGCACCTATGTAAATATGACAGGTCATCTAGAGATGATTTAAAGTCTATGGAGTTACCAGACTAAGATATAGGCAAATAGTCTGATCCAAGGCAGATGAGTCTAGACAGAGTCTAGACTACCGTCCTAACAGACAAGGTGGGCGGGCTCACAGCTGGTAGGAGTGAGTGGCAGCCCGCTCCTGTAGATATCCCGTTTTCCCTGTGTGATAAACACTCTGAGGACATGGCCCTTGAAGTAACCTTTGTGGGTTCTAAGGATCTAGATAAGCAGACGGAGAGAGAGGAGGCTGCCTTCCAAGCAGGGGCAATTGCAACATGCAGAGAGACTGCATGGGATGGGAGAAGCGAATGGGGTCAGTAGTTGAGAAAGAAGCCAAGAAACTTGAGTACACCCTAACAGGCAAAAAAGAAACCTATCAAAACGGAGCCTGAGAAGGGGGCGGGCAGCATAGCTGGGGGCTGCTGTCTGTTTTCTGTCAGTCCTCACCACAGATGATGTGGGCACTGTCTGTACTATGCAAACGAAGGACCCATGCCTCACAAAGCCCAAGAACCTTGCTGAGTCATCAGAAAGTAAGTTACTGGTGTGGGATTTGAACCCAGATCCAAACCACATGTTGTCAACACAGACGCACACACAAGTAAGGTGAGAGCCAGGTTGCTAAAAAGACAACTACACCAAGAGTCAGGTCACCAACAAAGCAGGAGCATGCACAAGGATTTGCAAAGAACTTTGATTTGATTTTTTTTTTTTTAAAGCAGAGAGTTGAGGAAATGGTTTCATTGATGAAGTCCCTGACATGAAACACAAGTCCCGAGTTTGGATGTCTGGGCCCCGGTGCAAAAAGCCAATTATGGTGGCTCACTCTAGGGTCTTAGCACTGAAGAATCGGAGACAAAATTGCTGGGGCACGCTGACCAGACAGTCTGGCTGAATCAGTTCAGTGACAGACCT